>NW_011628051.1:366879-377303 GCF_000512975.1 Sesamum indicum | reverse complement strand
TCTCTCTCTCTCTCTCTCTCTCTCTCTCTCTCTCTCTCTCTCTCTCTCTCTCTCTCTCTCTCTCTCTGTGTTCTTCGGCAAAGACATTCACTTGTTGACAAACTGAAACTCGGCTTTCAGCTTCAGGTAGCTTTTTACTGTTTTACACACACTTGTTTCTGAGTGTGTTTTTGGTTTCAGTTACTATTATTTTGTTTGTTTCTGTGTGTTTTCTTCCCCATTTTTCATCACAGGACTGTGTTTTCTCCGATTTCTGGAAGCTTGAGTTTCTTGTGTTCTTCGTTTTGCTTTGGGAATGCAGGATTGCTGTATCATCATTGTACAGAAGATCTATATTTGGATTTTACTGGTTGGATTCTTCATTACTTTGTGTTGGTGCAGCATTAAATAGCGCTTCTTTTGTCCAGTGTTGTGCCTTTACTGAACCAAAATCTAAGTGAAAACCTTTTCTTTTGACTCGTTTCCTTGAACTCATATGCGATATTATTGATTTTTGCTCCTGTTTTTCAACAATATCATACTCAACATAGATGCTTCTTTCTTGTTGCCTTCTGTTTGTTCTTTTTCCCCAGTAAATCCACTTATTCAACAACCAAATTCCACCATTTTTCCTTTCCTAGCTGCTTTAGAAAGCTGAAAATGCACTGCTTTGATTATTTAATTCTGCTCCGCATTGGGGTTATACTACTGCTGTCCATAAATTATGCCAATGCTGAGTGGGAAACATGCTCGTGGATTGTCCCCATGAGGAACCGATACGACAAGATATCTATAACGGATTTTGGAGGTGTGGGTGATGGGGTGACTTTGAACACAAAAGCATTCAGGGCAGCAATATATAGAATTGAGCATTTAAGGAGGAGGGGTGGCACTCTTCTTTATATTCCTCCTGGAGAGTATTTGACTGGACCCTTCAATCTAACCAGCCACATGACTCTTTACTTGGCTAGAGGAGCGGTCATCAAAGCCACAATGGTATTGAAATTTTCTCCTTTGTTTTCTCTATGAGAATTCTTGTTTGTGTTCTGCTTTATCAGTTGAATCTAACTATGTTGAGCAATTTATTCTTCTTTGATTTCTCCTGCTTAATTTTGTACCTGAGATAGCACTGTTCTTGGTACTTGCTACCATATGAAGTATTGTTTAGTCTATTATCTATTGCAAACTTGTGATGAGAACTTGAAATGGGACCACGTGGAATGTTAATTGTAATTTGTTTGATTCATTGGACTGGAGTTATGTTGAAATGGTATGATACGCTATAGGGTTAGGGATATAGATGGTAAAGAATTAGAGCTTACGAGGGACACATTAAATTTTGTGGGCCGACGATCCAGTTGGCGGACTTCTTGTTCATTTAAATATGTTCTGCCAGCTATTGTAATTGACAACAGAGTCATGTAGGCCTGGCAAATAATACTAAACGTTAAAGATAGAGTAAAATGATGAGGTTTTGATGGAGATCCAAAATAGGCATAGCTCATGTCATTGTTGAGCTATATTTGGTGTCCTTATCTTTGTGCAACAGTATAAGTTTAAATAGTCCTGACAGGACAAAAGTTCATTCTTGGGAGGTGTAACCTAGAAATGGATTCTTTTTCCTCTGTATTTGACTCCTTGTTATAATATTTACAAGTGGCATGGATCTTTGACTTGTTCTGTCCTCAATGCTTTAGGATACAGAGCAATGGCCCTTGGTAGCGCCATTGCCATCTTATGGAAGAGGAAGAGAACGACCTGGAGGAAGGTATATGAGCTTCATCCATGGGGATGGGCTACATGATGTCATAATCACAGGTACATTTGAGATGGATCATCTGGGCTAAATGTACATTGGGTTTCATTTTCGAAAAAAACATCCTGAGGCAATCTTTTGGATGACTCTCAAATTATCTTTTTTTCCTCTCTAAATTCTTTTTTGCATAGAACTGATATTAGGAAAGAGACTTGAAAATGGTTCCACGCTGGTCGCGCTCTTCCTGTACTTTTCTACCATTAAAGAAAAGAATTGTGAACATACTAGAACCTGATTTGACGAAGAACATAAAAGATCAAGCGTGTATTCTATGTCATGTTTGTTTTTCTTAAAGGAAGTAATAACATGTTGTTTCCAATTTATTTATTTTTTAATAGGTGAAAATGGGACGATAGATGGCCAAGGTGGCATCTGGTGGAACATGTGGAGGCAAAGAACTCTCAAGTTTACTAGACCAAACCTTATTGAATTAATGAACTCCAGAGGTGTAATAATTTCCAATGTAATTTTCAAGAACTCACCCTTTTGGAACATACACCCTGTGTATTGCAGGTAATGACCTAATACCACAATTTCTTATCAGCTAGCATGAGTGGTTAATAACATGTAAAAACGTTTTATTCTTTCTGGTCATTAACTAGGAAAATGCTTCTTGTTTTCTGGGAAACAAATTACTCTTAGAAAGATTAGTCACCACATAATTGCCAGTACGTGGTTCGATTTCAATCATGAACAACATAGAAACGTATTTCCAAGTCTCATCTTAATCTGTATATATGCTTTTCATGGCCATTTTCACCTACTACTAACACTAGTCCTATAAAATACTACTTTTATCTACTTCACTTTGATACCTGTGATAAATTATCTGAACATAGAATATGGAGACTCCCACGAACCATAACTTTTCATATTGAGCTTTTGTCACAATCGATTACTCTGGACTTCTAGTCACTTTGGCTTGCAAATGCATAAAATGTGATACATAGGTGAGCTGGTTTAACTCACGCTTTTCCTCTTGCCAGCAATGTTGTAATTCGATATGTGACGATACTGGCCCCTGCTGACTCTCCCAACACCGATGGAATTGATCCGGGTATGATACAAAATGGAACGGTGCTATATTTCAAATGTCTATGTAATCACAATTCCGTTAGATGACCTTTGAAAACACTGATTTTGCTTATATCAAGATTATTTCATGATACAGACTCAAGCTCCCATGTGTGCATCGAGGACGCCTACATATCAACAGGAGACGACCTCATAGCCGTGAAGAGCGGGTGGGACGAATATGGAATAGCATATGGTCGTCCTAGTCATGGAATCACCATTAGACGGGTAACCGGGTCGTCTCCATTTGCTGGAATCGCAGTCGGAAGCGAAACCTCTGGTGGTGTCGAGGATGTTCTAGCCGAGCACATAAACCTATTCAACATGGGAGTTGGCATCCATTTGAAGACCAATGTCGGCAGGGGAGGCGTTATAAGAAACATCACAGTCTCAAACGTCTACATGGAGGATGCAAGAAAAGGGATAAAGATTTCTGGCGATGTCGGAGACCACCCAGATGAGTACTATAACCGAAACGCCCTCCCAGTTCTTAAGGATGTCGTTATCAAGAATATCTGGGGAGAAAGAGTGCAGCAACCTGGTCTGATTCATGGTCTGAAAAATGCACCATTTACTGGGATTTGTCTCTCCAACATCCATCTTCGTGGTGCGAGAGGGCCGAGGAATTTGCCATGGCAATGCTCTGATGTAAGAGGAGCAGCAGTTCAAGTCAGCCCATGGCCGTGTTCTCAGCTTACCAGCCACCAGCAAACAGGTGCATGCTCGTCTTCCTTCTGATTAGAACTCGTCAAATTTGTTCCTCTTTTACAAGAATTCATGTTGTAATATGATGATTATGTGTTTGAATGAAGACAGAACTTTCTGATTAGTATATACAACTATGAAAATTTTCCATAGGCACTTTGAACATCTTCCTTCAGCCAAAACCAGATCATTCCTTAGCAAACTACGCTGGCCTCTTTACTCCATGATCGAATTAATGAATCATGATCAAATCATAGTACAAAACAAAGAGAATATATCTGTATATATATATGTATACATATGCATATGATCCTCCACATCTCAAACGGATGCAAACTTATTTACAGACCACAAAAACCAAAAGGGAAAAATGAAAATTTCACAACTCACTACACATACTACTGTGTGTCCATGAACCAATGCAAGACGTTGGATCTGAAACCGAGAAACGTACATATTATTTATCTCGCATGATTATTTTAGCAGCAGCATATATAATTCCATCAGTAAATGATGAAAGTCGAATATCTAGAAATAATGGTCCAAGAACTTGCGCACGCGCTTCATGAAACCACTTCTCTTTTCTCTCTCTTTCTCCTCATGCTGAAGCCTGAAATGCTTCCTCATTTTCTTCAAAACCTTCAGCTCCTTCTCCCTGTTGAACCTGTCGTAATCGTACCGCTTAAAGATCTTCTTCATCCGTTCGTCATCCTCGTCGTCATCACTGTCGCTGTCCTCATCGTGGTGGTGGTGCAGCCTCACCCACCGCCGGCGAACCCGCGGCCCTTCTCCGTGAAGTACGGGGTTCTCGAAGTCGCTGTTCTCGCCGGAGGGAATGATCATATCATCCCCGAAGGGGATCTCGTCGATTTCCCTCAACGTGGGGTAAATTCTAAAGTGGTGGCGGCAGGGACGTTTTGATCCCACACGGAAACGGCGGTTGACCGGACGAAAAGTGACTTTTGTCAAGGGCACGGAGGTAGCGACTACGGAGTTGGACTCTGTTTCGGTTTTGACCGGCTCGCTAGGAAGGTCTGCGGGGCGGGCTTCAGCCAGAGGAAGAGAAACCTGTGTGGTGACGTCATCGTTTTCCGGCGAAGTACGGGCGAGCGAGAGGGTGAATAGGCAGAAGAGTGCTATGACGGCGGCGTAGAATTTTGCCATGGTGAAAATTTTGCAGTGAAGATGTTGAGGGGGCGGAAAATTTTGATATAGGTGAGATCCGGGCAGTTCGGGTAGGTTTGGAATGGGAGTGCACTGGTGGACGAGGTTGCGGGCAACTAGTGGACCGTCCACGTGTCATGGAGGGGACCGAATTTTAAGGTTGGATCTGAATTCGGTGGGCGTGAGATGTCACGCAAGAGGACCATATAATATAAGCCTGCGCTACGATTGGTTTGACTTTCTTTTTCTGCTTAGACTTCTTTTTTATTTTTTTTCTTCCCCTTAAAAATTAGGATAAAATATGACTACCTCTTTCCTTTTTTTATATAATTTTTAAATAAAAATAATTATATAACCTCTAAATAGGAAGACGAAAATTATTACTTTACCTTCACTGATTTCTTCTTTAAATATTTGAAAAAATGTACAAAATTTTAAGAATGAGTAAAGTAAAATTCACAATGCATATAAGTTCATAAAATATTCTTAAAAGCTTTAAAAAAATATATAAAGTTGTAATTTATAATTCAAAAGGGTATTTTAATTAATTTATTATAAAATTGGATGACAATTTAACAAAAATTAATGAAATAAACGTTAAAATAAAAATATTTATAATTTTTTAAATAATATTTTATAATCATACTAAACTTTAAAGAAAGTGACTTAATGTACCCCAAAATTTAGTCACAAGTTTGACGTACTTTGCATTGCGTGTGGAAATGGATATTACGATTTAAATGATGGGGATGGGGAATCAATCTTAGTAACTTTAGCAAAATGATAATTCCTATACTTAATATTTATGTTAAATATCAAATGCACCAAATTACTTCAAGAAATACTATTTTTTTATATTAATAAAAAGAATAAATACTTACGATTAATGTACATCTTGTATTATTCAAGATGTCAATAATTTTGTCTGCCCTTGGGGCATTTGAATATTAATTGTTTGAATTGGCATTACATCTTTTCTTTATAATCGTATGTGTGATATATTCTATATATGTACATAATTTTTTAAAAAAATTATTTAACGTAATATATATATATATGTATATATACATGAGGGTATGACTCAAAAATAATTGGTCCAAGAAGAAATGCTAAGCCCAAGCCAAGCCCGCCAGCCCAGGAGAGAGTCAGCCTGCCAAGGGCACTAAGCTTAGCCTAAGAAGGAAGCACCCTGCATGGTTCGGCTCAAAAGGGGGACCCACTGGGCTCAACCCGAGAGGGAGTCCACCATACCAAAACCTGTCCAAAAAAGAAGCTTGCTCCATCAATATTAGACCAAGAAGGAGGCCCAGTATGAAGGTCTGCTGCACCTTTTCAAGGCCAATCCGAGGGAAGGAAGGTGTCCTCAAAGGATTGGACTATTCAGCCTTAGGGGACTCCTTGCAAGGCAGGAATCTTCACGAAGAAGGAGTCCTTCCTCATCCGAATACATGTTGCGCAAGGAGCAGTTACAAGGTGACCTTATCCACTAGACTCTCGCCCCTTCCTTCTCGGATACACAACTCTCTCCAAATTTTTTGCGGAGAAGGGCTCCTCCTCTATAAATATGAGTGGCACTCCTCAACAAACAACCCTTCAGTATTCTGATAACTCTCTCATTGCTATTCTGCCATTTTAAAATTCATGCTCTTGCTTACGATTCATATCTCTATCACAATTTGTCATTATAATTTATCTCCACGTTTATTTATTCTTAAATTCGGGACTAACTTAAGCATCGAAATACTAACGTGTTGTTTTATAGGTTCTTTTTTTCTCAAGTGTTTTAGTTCAATTAGCCCAAATAACATCAAAATTGAAGAACTTTAAATCCATGCTAAAATCACAAGCATCAATACATAAATTGTATTATTTAACTTTTGAAGAGGGAAGAAGTACCTAAAAATATATATAAGTTAACAAGTTAATATAAATATTTTGATTTCTAAAAACATATTGATAAACAAAGCTAATGCATAATTTAGGAGAAATTAAAAAGTGCACGAGAAAAGAGAAAAGATAACTACGAAAAGGTGATTATGGAAGATTATAATAAATGAATAAGTTAAAAATAGTTAATTTTAAATAAGGGATAATTACACCCTTCCTTTGAACTTTTGTGTAGTTACACAGACACCCTCTGTGGGTTGAAAATTACATTTAGCACCCTTAATATTTGTTTTGTCTAATAAATAAGTTCATATGTTAGTCAAAATTCACTAAATTTATTGATATTAATAAAAGAACTGAATAAAAATTGATGTTTACTCTCGATTGACTTATTACTGGCTTATTACAGGTTAAATAATTTTTTTCTAACTAAACTATCTTTATAACGATGAAAATATACCTCCTCTCATATATTAATGCGTGGAGAAGTATGAGGGTAATTTGAACATAAAAATATTTATTTGACCTGTAATAAATTAGTAATAAGTCAATCAGAGGCAAACATAGATTTTTCTCTATTTTTTTTATTAATATCATTAAATTTGGTGAATTTTGACTAACAAAGGGATTTATAGTTAGACTGCAGCAAACTCAGGGGTGCTAGATGTAATTTTCGGAACCACAGGAGAACTACGTATAATTACATCAAACCTTAGGAAAAGAGAGTGTAATTATCCTTTAAATAAATGACCAATCATAATCAAGGGTCACATAAAAAAAAAGTGTTTTTTTAATAATAAAGTATAAATAAAAAATAATCGATTTCAAATTTAAGTTCCTCACCCCTCCATCCTTGTATTTAACAAGAAAAAAAAAAAAAATAGTTTGTGGGCCAAAAGGCCCAATTATCTGTCAGTGACAAGAAATGATTTGGGCTCCAACAGGATATATTATAGATGAAATGAAGGAAAGCCCAAATTAAACTAGTTGATTGGAGTGTCTAAGCCTGCAGATCATAAAGCCCACATGCGTAAAAGGCCCACCAACTAATCCTCCTTATTTCCACTAGTGAGTACATGGAATTGGAGCGGAGCTATTAGAAATATTGCAATTTAGCTCATGTGATATAAAAAGCAAATAAAAAAAAATTATTAAAAAAAGCAAATTACTTCTGTGTTTTAGAAATAAAGCAAACTATCCCCTATCTAAACTATTAATGTAGGGTAATTTGCTTTATTTTTCAAAATCAGAATGTAATTTATTAATTCTTTTATACATTTTTTTTTAATTTTTTTTTGCTCAATTCACATATGTAATGAGATAAATCGGGAACTCTTCACCATCTTGTCTACTGTAAATTAAATATTGTACGGCCGTTGGATTCCTAATGAAAATTCTGTAAATTAATAGATTCAGTCAATTATCTATATTTCATAGTATGATAAAATCTTGCTTCTTCTCTCTCATCTAATTCTTTATTGATCTTTATGCTATATTATATCCTTTTCATTTTAATCTCTCCTTGAAAAGTTTCAACAATGCATATATTAAGGTCATATGTTTGTTTTATATGCCAAATTACAACATTACAACAACATCAGACAAAGAAATCCAACTCATAAGATGTGATACAATCCCAACTCATAAGAAAAAATTACATTGACTCAAAAACGTAGATGAACTCGAGTTGATTCATATATAGGTAAGGACAACAAATTTCTGAGACAAGTACAAAAAAATATCGTTATTTCATATGCATGATCGATGACCACCTCAAAAGCTGCACATAAATCCAATTTCCAACCGTAGTTTCCTAGGACAAACATATGTCAAACCAATCACACTCATCCAAACTTTGAATCAAATAGCCCACCACCACCCTCTCTTCTCCATGCCACACCCTTGCAGAAACATCACAAATACAAAGAGGGAAAACAAAAAAAAAAAAGAAAAAAAACCACCATTGTAACACTTCTTTCTGCCTTAGCAAGAACATGCTATCAAGAGCTTTCACTAAGCCAAAGAGGAGCCCTCGAGGGGGGGAATCGAGCCTCCGGTCGACGGCCTCCATATCCGAATACGATGAAGACTTCATCGTAGGGTTCATGGACGACATCCCATTGGTCTCATTCGACGAATGGAATGATAGTTACAATAGTCGTGTAAGTGGCAATAAAGTCGTTGCGGGTAGTTATAATCAAAGTCCGAATAGTTCGGAGTCGATGACACTTAGGCAGGTCTTGAGGGCATCAGTTGGGGTGGTGGGGGAGAGCCCTCTAGGGATGACTGAGAAGGTGGTGCTTCTAGGGGGCAAAATTTGTGCAGTGAAAAGGTTTAGGAGAGTCGCTATTAGGAAACGCGAGTTTGGGAGGAGGATTGAGAGGGTGGCTCAGGTGGGAAACCAGTGTGAGTTCTTGGTGCCTGTCACTGCTTATCTCTATGCTAAGAGGATCAAGTTTGTGGTTTGTGATTATTATCCCATGGGCAGTCTTGCTGATTTGCTTTCTGGTAACTCTTTTTTTTCCTAATACATGCTTTGTCCTATGTTTGTTTTCGATTGAGTTGATTTTGAGGTATTTATTGTCTCAATTTCAAGATGTTGTGGTTTCAAATTGAGGTTTTCATTTCAATTTTTTTTTCTTTTTTATATTCTATTCCAATCAATATGTACACTTGATGTGTTTAAAAAATTTATATGCATGGTGTCTTTATTTCTTCATTATAGTTATTAATTCAGATCATCTACTATAATTATGTTCATGTTATAGATATACTTACATTCAGAGGTGTTTTGCTAAATTTGTTTATAAGCTCATGTATCTTATAAGATCTTTTAGAGTTTATAAAGCATTTGATTTTAGGGTAAATTACATCAAATTTGTGAGTTTATGCTTAATTACCAAACACTCCCTACTCTTTATAAAATTATAGGGTACACCCGCTAGTCGGGGTTTGTGCAAAATTTTGCCAGTGAATGAAAAGTATACTTGTAATTACAATTACAACTTTGATGGGTATATATACTTGTAATTTTGCAAATGGCAATGAGTGCTTCATTAATTAGATCTGATCTGAGGGGGCGTCATTGTAATTTACCTTAAAGTTTATTTTAATAGTAAAAGTTTGAAGTATTTGGATACAATATGACTTTGAAGCTTGTGAAACGATAGTAATATCAATTTATAATTAAAATGATTATACTTATAATATGTTACAAAAATATTATAATATCACACCAACACAGTTTATGTGTTTTTCAATCCCTAATTAAGTATAACAAAAAATTATATGGGCATCAATTTATAGTACCAAAATTTCATGCAAAAATCCTAAACAAGTATCATTTTTACAAACTAAAGTTCAACTTCAATATAGTAGTAAGCTAGTAGTATGAGACATTTTCTTGATTATAATTAGGTGCAAGGGAACAAGGGCACACTGCCTTAGAATGGAAGCACAGGTTCAAGATAGTCCATGGCATAGCCAAAGCAATTGCATACATCCATTCACAAAACCCTCCAAGAGAGAAGCACTTGCAGCTAAACCTGCATGGCAACATCAAGTCCTCCAACGTCATGATCGACATCGACTTCACCGCCCGTCTCTCCGACTATGGCTTCGTGCAGTTGGCGGATCAGGTGGAGGTTGATGACACCGGCCAGGCTGAGATATCAACCCCTTCACCTGAACGAGCTCTAGTCGAGACGATATCGCAGGAAAGCGACATATATAACTTTGGTATGGTGTTGATGGACATACTAGGATGGCCTAAGGTTTCATTAGGGGTTGAAAACGTTGA
>NW_011628051.1:359933-366818 GCF_000512975.1 Sesamum indicum | reverse complement strand
GATTTTGGACATTGCCTTGAGTTGTACAAATAGTTTGCCTGATGCAAGACCTACGATAGAACAAATCCTTTGTTGTCTAGGAGAGCATGTCAAGTGATACACTTATTTTTAGTTGTTGTAAGAAATTTTTTGTGCTAAGACTATTGGATTGGGGTGTAAGGGTTGTGGGCCTATAAGATTTATGTTTTACATTGTAATATGAGATGCTAAATAAATTTTATGTAAAAATTCATACACTATGTTCAATTTTATATATGTTGCATAGGCAAAGTGAATTGGCAAGCACTTCTCTAATTTCTAGCCTTCACTAATATACTCATCAATCATGTCGATTTAATTGATCATGACCAACCACTTTTTGTCATATGATTGTTTGCTCGATTGTGTGAATATGTTTATAAATGACCCATGGTCCTTTCAGTATCCACGGGGTCTTGGCGTTGGTTATCAGTTATGGGATTAACACTTCAAAACATAAAATATACCAAAAATTTGAGGTGTGCAAATTTGAGGGGTATTTCAATAATTTTATTAAAAATATTAAATTATTATTTTGATCAAATTTTATTGAATGGATGAAATAAATTAAAACGATAAATTTATATATCCAATAGTTGATACGAAGACAAAGTTTTCTTTTATTGAGGTATAGATGACGGGCCTCGAAGAAAGGAATTGGGCTCTAATATAAGATTTAACTCTTTTCTTCACCTTTTGGGCTCTAATATTAAGCCCAATAGGCTTGACTAAAAATCTCGGGATATATTAGAGAATTAAAAAGTATTTAAAAAATTTAATTTTTTATTTTTTATTTTTTTAGTTATTTGTTGGGTCAAATTACTGAACCAATAATATCGCGAAAGATTTTATTAATAAAGAATTGCAGAAGATTCGAATTCATGTAGAGCTCACGTGTGGATGAGCGGAGGATATAATAGCTTACAAAATCAGTTCAAGCAGACAGCTAGGACCGAGCAATAAGTGACTGACATGTGTCAGTATGCACGTGCAATTTTTGTAAGTACGGTGTACCCCCCTCCGTTGAGGCATAGTTTGTTGACACGTGTACCCCTTACACGTAAACTAAGAGACAAGACTAGAAATTTGTACTGAATGTTGTATCTATTCACAGGCTAAATTTCAGTCCATATTCTAACACTCAAATCTAAATCAATCCTGGTCATTGGATTTATATAATCATTTTCATTTTATTTTCTTTAGAATTTAATCTAATTTCAAGAAAATTAATAAGACATGAAGATCCTTCCCACCTGGTTTTTCCGCTATTTTATGGGACGATTTATTTGTTTGAGGTATGGTTAATTACATGTAAACTCTTTATTGTTTATAAAATTACATTTAATACCTCTGATATTTATTTTCGTTTAATATATTAGTTTACCCGTTAATCAAAATTTATTGAATTTATTGATATTAACAAAAAAATTGAATAAAAATATATGTTTATCGTCAATTGACTTATTACTGACTTATTGCAAGTCGAATAATTTTTTTTAACTAAACTACTCTTATAACGATGAAAATACAACTCATTACATTCATTAACATGGAAAGATGTATAAAGACAATTAATCGTAAAAAAATCTATTTGACATGCAATAAATCAATCAGGGGTAAATTTGATTTTTCTTTATCCATTTTTTTGTTAATATAAGTAAATTCGATAAATTGTTACTAACGAATGAATTTATTTGTTAACACTAGCAAATCTTATAGGTACTATATGTGGATTTTTAAGTTACAAGGGTCTATGTGTAAATACACTTAACTTTAGAGGAGTGGTGTGTAATTATTCCTTATTTCATTAAAATATATCTGTAACTAGTAAAAGAAAATTAAAACTTTCGTGCAGACACTAAGATGAAATGCATTTTTTAAGTTACAAATTCGACGAATACTAATTAATAACAATTGCAACGATTATTAACTGTTATTAATGAGTTACAATGAAAAATTGTAGCAAATAATTATAACAAATATTAATTAAATGTGTGATTAAAACTTAAGTTAATTCATTTTTGTAGTGAGAGTAACCATCCACATACTATCACTCTATAAACAGGATTAAACAATATATGCTCGATTTGATAATTGGAATTTAATGTTCTATAATTATTATATTAATATAATACTTTTACTTTTACTCGACTTTTAATTCAAAATTGTCAACAACTAAAATTTGAAAAAGATAGAGATTTTAATTAATATTTTTTCTTTTACAGAAGTATAAACTTTTTTCACATCTTGCAGTACCCAAATTGGGCGTGCTCAATTGCTAGTATGAATAATTAAAAACGAGTACAATTTCTTTTTACAATATTCCACTCGGTTCATTAGATGATCGTTTCGATAGATTTTTAATTACGCAATTTTTATTAAATGTTCATCAATAAGTGTTAAAGTTATAAATTATAAAAATTTTAAGTTATTTCTGAGTTGGACTTATGTTGCAATACTTAAAATAATTGATAATTCACATTTTCAGTCTTCTCAATTGGTCCATATAGGGTTAGATGCAATTAATTATGAAATGAGGGAAAAAAATTCTGTAAAAAATAATTAACAAATTACTCTACTGTATTTAGGAAAATGGAGCAAATTATCCCCTTATCAATGGTTTAAATAGTGGGATAATTTGCTTCATTTTTAAAAAACACAGAGGATAATTTGCTATTTCTTTTCACATGATTTTTTGCTCATCTTTAATGTCACAGGGGGTAAATTGCATTTTTTCGGTCCACATATATTCATGATGTCTTAGCTTAGTTGTTAAGGTTGAGGTCCCATGAACAAATTTGAGATTATGGGTTCAAGTCCCTTTGGTTCATGTGTATTTAAATTTATCTCATTTTATATGATTTTATTGTAATTTATTTTATTATTTTTAATTATTGATGTATTGATTGAACTGATGGGTTTCAATTTATTGAAATATTGTTGCAATCATGTAATTACTGCTTTGGATATATAATTAAGTATACGGCACAATTGGCGAAGTTGAGACGTCATTACTTGAAGATCGTGGGTTCAAACCTTACTAATATATGGGATATTTCTACTTTAATAATAGATCATAGATTTCAAATTTATTAAAAAATATATATATTTAGCATACATTAATTTGAAAAGAATTAGGTAAGACGATGGATTGTCAATTATGGTCTTTGGTCAATGTGTTTGCAGGTTCATGTGCAGGACTGTGATGGTGGCTTATTTGCGTGATTTATACCATTTATGTATATTCCATTTTAATGTATCAGCGTCAAAAGTTCATGTCATATATTTTTATTTTATTTAAAGATAAAATTGTACACAAATATATTAAATGAAATAAAAAAATTGATGTAGCCAACACTTCCACATTAATAGCAAATGATAAGTCTGAACGACTTATACCCCCAAGCCTCATCTCTCTAAAGAGTCGCTTTTTTACGAAAAAAAATATAAAACTCATAAAAAAATAAAACACGATACTAATTAAATCACAAGCCATGTAAATCTTTTTAATAAAATGTAAAATAGAACATTCAATCAGTTGATTTTACTGCATAAAACACATTATTCTATAACTAGAAAAAATATTTTGTTTACATGTATATATACAATATTTAATATTAGCATATTAATTAGTATATATCTATAAATAACTTATATTAATCAATGGGAAGCATCTTATGGCGCCAACGGCCGTCAATACACACATATCGGTTTAATTATTTATTTATTATAAAAAATAATATATTTTTTTTTTATATATTATAATGAATTTGTCTCAAATTGTGGATATTGTCCACAACTTGACACATTCTTTTTTAAGAAAAATAAATCTGAGTCGTGGTTGTTATCCACGATTTCGAGTCGTGGATCTAACTTATACATACAATACATGGATTGTGAATGGTACAATAATATAACACGTCATTTCGTGTCGTTGTCTACCGACAGGCGTGTAGAAAGTGGATACCAACTTGGAGATGAACTTATATTGCAAATTGTGGTATGTTATATAATATCACATATTTTATTTTAAAGACTTTTTTTTACATTAAGATTCATTATTTTTCTACATTCTTTAGAGAGAAGTAGTAAATACCCTTGAAATAATTTGTCAATTTACACCGTTAGATATTGAAGGGTATCGCTAGTTGGTAGACCGATTTGCAAACGGAATATAAATTATCAAGAAAGCCCTAACACATCAGCCACAACAAATTGCAAGTCAATTGATAATGCTCCCACCACATACTGGCCACAGGCAAAGGAGAAATTCTAGCTGAAAATCTATTGGTTCAGTTGAACATGATAATATTGGGGTGGATATAGTTGGTCCTTATATAGTGCATACGTGTCAAGATTACTACGTACTTCACCCGCCACAAGATGATTGGTTTCGATCGACCCTATATATACAGCCATGCAGAAGCTTATTTTCCACATATAGATCTTGATCTTGATATTAGATTAATCAATCATATGCACCAAGACATAGCATTTCACCAATTCCATTTCCATCATTTAGTGAATATCGTGATAATGTGAAGTCTAGTTCTGCAGCATCATCAAGTCAGTTGCATATCAATTGTGGTGGTGAAGATAATGATAAACAAAATGAGCAAAATACGAGGGAGGAAATAAAAATACCTCAACGTCAATATCATAGACGCAATTATTGGATGGACGAATATTTTAATATTTGTATTTTTATTATAATATTTGTACCAATTTGCTTGTAATTATAATGTTTAAATTTATAATTAATAATTTTAATTGTAATATACATATACTTTAAAAAAAATCGAGCCGTGGTTGGCATTCAAGACTTGAGTTATGGACCACATCCACGACTCGAGGTCGTGGATAGCAACCACGAGGTCGAGTTGTGGATGACCTTTATTTTTCTAAAAAAAATATTTTTCATGTCAACCACACTTGACACAAATGTGTTAATGTATTTAAAAAAAATATTATTTATATAATTTTTCTTTCTTTTTATAATAAAAAATAATTAAGCCCACACACATGTCTCGACCAATAGATTATTGTAAAAGGCGGTATGACTAATGACCGGTATGGTGTAGGCATATATGCAGCTACAGATCATTTGCTTGGTTTAAACATACGTTTAATTTGGCCCCATCAACCTTACCAAAACAAATAATATTTTGACCCACCCCAAATGACACACACATTTATTTTTTCATTTATTGAAAATGTCGTATATATACATAGTAAGTATCTAATTAATAATATAATTTTTTGATAAGTACAATTGTAAAAGTTTTATTTTTTTTCGATCAGTTCAACTTTAAACTCTCGGATATATATGATTCTCAAAATTGAATCTTGCTAATTGTATATGAAGTTGAAACATTTAGTTGAAATTTTGGTTCGACGGAAAGTAAATCAAAATTATTTAATATATGCGTGCTAAATATTATTATATATCGACGATATTACATATATTTTACTAATTAATCCTATTAAATTTTGATTGGGTGTTGACTTTTTCTTCCATAAGCGTGTTTAGTAATATTCTAATTTAAGTTTACGAAACCCTAGGGAGGCAAGAAACTTCGAGTTAGAATCATGGTACTTCCTCAAGCATGATCCAATCCCGTATATGTATTTTATTCTACAGTATTTTCTATTCTAAATAAGGCCCAATTTCTTACTTTATACGTACAAATCCATATTCTACACTCAGTATCATTATTACGTGCCGGCCTAATTTAAATATTAAAGTTAAAAATATATAAAGAGAAAACTATATAATATATATCATTTTTCATTCTTAACATATGAAAAAATAAAAATAAAAATACACTCTAATACTCCATTCAATTTACGCACGTCTATACATATTCAATGTATCCCTTTTTTGAAATAAAATCGAAAAAGGAAAAAGTGTAATAATGTATGGGTGAGCCAGCTGGTAATATGCATAAATAGTCACCTATGCTTGCTGGGGTTGCCTCCTCCATTCCTCATAGAGCGGCAAACACATTTGAGCCTGTCTTACTAGGTTTTCAACTTCCTAAATATATCCGGGGAAAAAAGAAAAAAGAGGAAATTGTGATGGATGGCACAAGACCTGAGCTACATTTTGTGTTCATGAACTATGATCCCGAATACGAGCGCCTTCGATCTAACAAGTATGACTTAATTTCTTTGTAGTGTGTGTGTTTTTACGGATGAGTGTGTGTACTGTGTGTGAATGATTCCCTGTTCCTTTTTTTTTTTTTTTTTTTTTTTCTGTGTGTGTGTGTGTGTGTGTATCAGAACAAAGAGAGGGGCGCACGAGCTGGATTTGTACTTGAGTAGGAAACACGAGGAGGTTTTGGCCAAGAACCTGCAGGCGGGAACTTACAGGAAGACTCTCTCTTTGGTCATTGTCGACGGTTTTGCTGTCGAGATTACTGATGATCAGGTATGTTTGTCTGGACGTATTTTTATTCGTTGACGAAAAGCTTTAATTACATCTCTCACACAACAGATACACGCATTTGATGCCAATTTTGATGGGTTTTTGGTTTGGTTTAGGCCAATGTGCTTAGATCTGCAGAAGAAGTGAGAATCGTGGAGAAAAATCAAGAACTTGCTTGATGATCGATGCTGCTGGGGGAGAAAACTTAGTAGCGACGGATTGCAACTTGGAATCATCCGTCGCAATTAATTAATTTCTGAAAAAAGGAAAACTAAAGAAAATGCTGGGCAAAAAGATTGGGTAAATGGAGGAATTGTTGTATGAGCGATTGCTTATTATTTTGAGCATGAATGGTGTTAAATATTATTTGTTTTATCTCTTGGGATATAGTATTGGAAATGTTAATTAATTGTTCTTATTTTAAATCCGTCGCCTTTGTG
>NW_011628051.1:323604-359914 GCF_000512975.1 Sesamum indicum | reverse complement strand
GATGTGTGTGTGTTTTTTGTCCTTTCCCTTTTCTTAGTTGTCCTCTCAAATTCTATTAATTCCAAAAATGGGTTAATGTAAAGTATAAAATTAACGTAACTCATATATTTCAAAAAATATTTTATATGTATAAAATGTGCACCCCGTATATTCAAAATTAATGCCTTAATTTATATATTTAAAATCAATTTATAATAGAAAATCGATCGAATACACGACCCCGTCTATTACTAAACAAGAAATCATTAATCTCTTTCAAAGTTATACATCATACTCCGAAAATCAAATTAAAAAAACACAAATGCAAGTACAAAATTACAAATGTAGTCAATAAAATAATTAGATTCCTCCAAAAATTGGTAGGTGTGTATGGGTGAGTAGTGCGTTGTTGATGTGATACATTTTCATCTGGCATTCAAGAATTCCCACTTTATCTAGTTACGGTTACAAAGCAGAATACGACATACATATATTCACTTACACTGTTTCCATTTCTGTACAAAGTTTGAAACACAAAGGCTGTCTGTCATTGGGGGGGTGGGGGTCCCTTTGCAGTATACTACTCTTAGCCACTTCGTATGCAGTGCTTCACATCAAAGCTCTCTTTGTTTTTCTTACACAGAATTCCTTGTATTTTTCTTGTTTTTCTGGAGTCCCCACTCTTTTATTGTTTCCACATTGTATGGCTCAAGTGTGATGTTGCCACTTTCCTCAATCTTTTCGCTCCCAGTGCCCTCTGTACTTTTAGAATTTCTTTTTATTCAAATCAAATTTAATTAATTCGTATAACAAATTTAATATACTTGTTATGCGATTAATCATTTTCTTTGAACTGTATATCAATCATATGAAAGTATATTATACTTGCCTGTTATTGATTCATATTTGGCTAAACTCAATCCGAGTTAAATTTTTTCATGTTGGATATGTATGTATGTATTTTTATATATATACATAGTGGGGTGTTTAGGTCACTCTCTTTATGCATGTTGTTACCAACTACTTATATACAAGTCTCTTTAAGATTAATTAATTTAAGGATAAATTACAACAGATTAGATTGAGATTTGCTATAATTATAAATATTCCGTTGTTGTTTGAAAAATTATAAATATCTTCTTGAAATTACAAATATCCGAACAAATACTTCTTCAAAATGAGTTGTCACAAGGGGATATTTGTTAGGGTAGGAAGAAAATTAATCTACCAATAACTTTTTATATGATTCAGTACATTATTCAATATATTTAAATTTAAACACCAATACGATACATTGATACTTCAAAACAACAAATACGTACATTCAAACAAAACAAAAAAATAAAAAATTATTATAAAAGTAGACATATGCCCACATTAATATACGTAAATCCGGGTTTGTTGGTTGGATATATATATGGAGGATGATTGAATATATATATATATATATATATATATGTATATACATTGTGTATTGAATAATGTGTGGAAAGCAGATCTACTGAATTTACCATGGCAGGGGGTGAAAAAGCTTAATTAATGTGATTAGCAAATAAGTTAATTAAAGTGTGGATTGAGCAGGCAGATGACACACGTGTGTAAGGGTATATCGTATTTCTGTACCAAGGTTTGCTCGTGTGGTGTGTGCCCCTCCTGTCCTGTCCTAACTGCACCTTATTTAAATTCACGCACCGTCTTGCCCATATACTTGCATCTTTTTATATTCATTGCTCGCATCTGCCACCTACTTACAAGAAACACAGAGGTTAACTATATTATCCCAAAGGTCAACTCATCATCTTCACCATTAAAATTACCCATAATTAAATTTACATTCCTCATCGATAATTTATTCATATATATCTAATTTTTTTTAATTACAGAAATTGTTATTAACAGTTAAAAAATAAAAATAGTTTATCTAATGATATTAACGTTTCTTGAGGGTATATATGTAATTTTTTAAAACATATAAGTGGTTTGTATAAGTAACGTTCACAATTCTGATGGATAAATAGGGATGGTTTTTTTTTATACATTTTATTAAGTAATAATTTTTATAAATATTTTATTAAGTAATAATTTTTATATTAAATGATATTTATAAAAATTGCACGTATATAAAATATGCTATACATTACTAATTTTGATTAACGACAGCAGTCGTTCTAACATGCTATCAAAGTTAGAACTGGACCAAGAATCTGGTAGAGAATTCTTTGAGAATGGATCAGCCCAATTTTTATTTAATAGGACCCGAGTCAGGCCCAATAATTCATTTTGTGGAAGGGCATAAATTCCCGTTTACTGCACGAGCTCTTCAATATAATCTTTTCCTTTCCTTTCCTGTTTTTTTTTTTTTTTGGGATTTTAAGAATTTCCTTTTAAGATTTACACAAACTTCTTTGGCGCGAAAATTAAATCATCCTCTGTAAAGCAAACTAGGGTTTCGAATTGGGTTCTAGTTTTGGGGGAAATCTGGAAGCGAAGAGTGTCTCTTTCTCTGTGTAGCATTCGAGGCTAGACGAAAAATGGCGAGGAAGCGCGGTTCAAAGAGAAGACGCATGAACCGGGACGAACGTAAAGAAGAAGAGGAGGAAGAAAGTCTGGAAATCCTCCACCTGTAGTCATTTTGGAAGGATAAGTAAAGTGCATGTTTTACGCTTGACTAATTTAATGTATTTATTAGTATACATCTTGTTTTAATACATGTGTTGTATCTTGAGAATTATGAGTTCTACTGTTATTTGTGTTAGTCTATTGTCTTGCAGCTTCTTTTGATTGCTTAATTTGTCTCTCTCAAATTATGAGTAGAGTTCATTAACAGTTCCAATCTTAGTGTAACATTATTCAGCCACTTTTTTTTTTTTTCATAAATTAATGTCTATCATTGGCCCTTCCTATGACAATATATGACTGGTAGTTCATTTTTGGATGTCCAGTTTGTTAGGCATGACAGAAAAAGGAACCAGGTTAGTCATATAGATAGATCGTTTACTAGTTTCCACAAACATTAGAAAAGAAAAGATAATGTTTTAACTCGTAAATTTTGTTTACCCTTTTTCTCCTTTTTACAAAGGAAAGTTCAAATTTTGAGGTCAAGGTGCCTTGGCAGCAAATATCATTATAATTGCTTGTGATGTGGGTAATACTACATCTAGGTATTCATGAAAGTCACTCATGATAACATCTGTAACAAGTGCAATTCATAATGTGTTCTCTTTTTCCTTCCTGTCCACTGGATTTTTCAATCTTGATTGTGAAAGGGGTCTTATTCTGAGCTCTTTCTAGTTGTCAAAGTGTGTTACTCTGCTCTGCTGACATTTTCTGGTGTTCATTATGCATGATATTCATATTTTCCTTCACATCTGTGCTCTCTTTATTCTGATCTTTGGGCCTTAGTGCTATCTTTAATGTTCATGTTTTGCATCACCATGTATATGTTACATGAAATCATCCATCGCATTCCGAGCTACGGTGATTCTTGTTTCTTCATTTTTCCTTTTTCCATTTTTCCCATGGGTATGTGTGTGTGAAGGGGCAGGTATAGCTTAAATGTATTAAATACGGTAGTGGGATGACTTCATTTCCCGCTATTTTTATACTTTGCATCTCCTTTTCCCCGAGAGACAAAGTAAATATTCTAGGACTCCATGCTTGATAGAATGTCCTTATCTTGTCAGCATCTTTACTTTAGAGCAGCTGTGCACACGAAGGATTTACTGTTTGAGATGTTGCAGAAGTTGATAACTTTAAGTTCTTCCATATATGCTGAAATAGTGAACTGAATGAATTGTATTGAATTGAACAACTGGAAACCATTTGGGGTAATCCTTCAGTTGTTTCCTTCTGCTATTTCTGATGGGCATATGGTTGTTCCTTCCTGGAGATATCCAGCTTCTCCGATTTTTGTTTCCTTATCCACTTCGTTCTAGGAAAAACCTGAACAGATAGTAAAGGCTTATAGCATATTTGATGAGCAGGACCTAGTTCCTCAAATGGGGAAATTTCAACTCAAATTGCATTTAGCCGAACTTTGAATCATTTATACGATAAATGCAATACACTTACGGTGTGATTGATATATAAAGTTCAGAAAAAATAACTCATTACTTGATACATGTATTATATAATTGGTTTAGATCCATTCAAATTTGATTTAAGTACAAATTTTTTTCAAAATTCAGAATTCAAAATTGCACGTGCTAGTCAAAGAAATTGAAATATGACAAAATAATTGCTATGCGTGCCCAAAAATGGAATATGTGCTTTCGATCTGGCCTCAAATCAAATGGAGATTCAAAGTATGATTTAACACAAAGTGACCACCAGAATCCCACAACCCCACTACCCAATCTCACTATATATATACACACACACACTCAAAACCTGCCCATCTCAACCAAAACAGCTCCAAGTCTTATACTTCAACTTCAGAACTTTCAATTGTCATGGCCTCTGAAAAGTGCCTCAAGCCTTGTGAGCAAACCAACCCCTGTGCCCAGCCCACAAACTATTACCAAAAGACCACCGCAACTTATGCATGCCATGACAAGCCCAAACCCATTCATCATGAACATTCTCTCACTGGCATAGTGAAGGAGTTGGCCCATTCCGCCACCAAGATTTTCCACCATAATGACCATCACGGACATGCTGCACATAACGGATACTATGCTCAAGGTCAAGGACACACTGCACATAATGGATACTGTGCTCAAGGTCAAGGCCAAGGCCATGGCCATGGACACTCTGCTCACAGTCATGGCCATGGACACTCTGCCCACGGTTACGGGTATAAACATACAGCCAATTACTCGACTGGTGCTGCTCATGGAGGTCTGAACGGATACACTACGAATAACGGAGGGCAAAGCTTGCAAAAGTCACATGAACACAAGAAGCTGATGAAGCAGAGGGAAAAGAAGCTTAGTGGCTGCAGCAGTGAGAATGGAAGCAGCAGCGAGGGCGAGTTCGAGTGCGAGTGCGAGTGCGAGTGCGAGACACTGAAAAAGACGGTAACTTAACCTGTTAATCATCCCTTAACACTGATGCATGCTTTCAAGTACAGCAAGTGTACCTTTTCCTTGTGTTCACTCATTGAATTCACTGTCACTAAGCTAGTTTTGCTACTCTTTTTCATGCAGTACTGAGAGAAGACCGCCTGTCATAATCAAGAGATCCAAGTGCACCACTATATATACTAATAATAAATAAGACAAATGAAGAGAATCTGATTTCTGCATGCAGTGTGTGTAATATTATTAAATAATCCGCAGCTGAGCGCCTGATGATGATCATCATGTACTAAGATACTTTACAGCTTTAGACAGTTGTGGGACCTTATGAACTGTATCTGTATTTACTTCCAAGAACATCCGTACCTATGTTCTATTATGTTTTTAATAAATTTGAAGTGATATATATATACAGCTTGTACTTGTCAATATTATTTGTACTGCATTCTTGTTAACCTAATCAGTCCAAAGATCAGTACATATATAATATCGATCTGTGGATGTTATATGTTGGACGAGACGTGTTGAGATATTATCAAATAATATTAAAATAAATACATTATATATGCGATGTAAAATGCAGATAACGTAAAATACTGCTCATTGTTGTATGTTAAGAAATTTTGAAGTAAAATAGAGAATATTAACTTGAAAACAAATTAAGTATTTTTTTTTTGTATTTTATCATAAAGAGTTCTATAATTTCAGTGGTGACAAATATTTTCTAAAAATTATCACTAACAATAATTGGCGATATAAAAATATGCATAAAATGCCATAAAAAACAATCAATGACATAAACAATAAATATATAATCATCACTGTATATATATTTATGCTGCTAAATATTGATAAATCATCTATCATTATAAAAATCGATATACATTGCTCGCATCTGTCACCTAGTTACAAGAAACACAGATTATAGCTATATTATCCCAAAGGTCAACTCATTATCTTCACCATTAAAATTATCCATAATTAAATTTACATTCCTCATCTATAATTTATTTATATATATATATATCTAATTTTTTTATAATTACACAAATTATTATCAACAATTAAAAAGTAATAATAGTTCATCTAATGATATTAACATTTCTTGAGGGTATATATGTAATTTTCTAAAAAAATAAATGATTTGTGTACATAACATTCACAATTTTGAAGGATATATGTTTAATTTTTTTTCAAATAGCGATGATTTTTATATATTGTATTAAATAATATTTTTTTATAAATAATTTATTTTAAATGATACTTATAAAAAGTGAACATATATAAAGTGTGCCATACATTACTAAATTAGATTAACGACCAGACTAGCAGTCGTTTAACATGCTATCGAAGTTAGAACTGGTCGATAATTCTTTGAGAATGGATCAGCACAATTTGTATTTAATAGACCGGAGTCAGGCCCAATAGTTCTGTTTGGGGAAGGGTTAGGCCCAATAGCAGGCATAAATTCCCTTTTACTGCAAGAGCTCTTCAACAAAATCTTTTCCTTTCCTTTTTTTTTTTTTGTTTTGGGATTTTAAGAATTTCCTTTTAAGATTTACGCAAACTTCTTTGGCGCGAAAGTCAAATCCTCCTCTGTAAAGCAAACTAGGGTTTCGAATTGGATTCTTGTTTTGGGGGAATTCTGGAAGCGAAGAGTGTCTCTTTTCTCTGTGTAGCATTCGAGGCTAGACGAAAAATGGCGAGGAAGCGCGGTTCAAAGAGAAGACGCATGAACCAGGACGAACGTAAAGAAGAAGAGGAGGAAGAACAAACAACAGGTGGAGGAGTGGATGAAGGGAGTGAAAAATCGGTGGAGAAATCAGAAAAGTGTCCGGTGGTCGTTTTTGCTCATGGTGCTGGTGCTCCTTCCTCCTCTGATTTTATGGTTCGGTAGAGTCTTGCTCCTGCCTCTCCTATGTGTATGTTTGTGTGGGGTTAATCGCAATTTAAACCCCAGTCAAATAGATAAAGGGCAAGAAATCCCTGAACGTGAGGGGGAAAAAAGGTTCAACGAAGCACTTTGGACTTTTAAAAGGATGCATTTCACTTGCCTATGCGCCTCACTTGTGTGTGGTGCGACTTGTATTGTGTTTTTACGCAAATAAATAAATAAAAAGAACAGCACTTATGCCCATGTTCTATATGTTGTTGGATCTCGATCATTAGAGATAATGGACTATACATTCCTTATTAAAATTTGGTGCAATTAAGATCTGAAGTCCTTGTTTACAATATAAATCAATGGTGGATATCTGATCTCATTTGAATCTACTGTTGATGCAATTTATATGTATTTGTATAATAATTAAATATATAAAAGTTAAAACATTAAAAAATATTTCTTTGAAAAACTTTTGCTTTCTTCCTCAGCCATGCCGGGGGCTGTCCGCATCCCTCCCCACCACCCACTCTACCCCCTACCTAATAATGGCAATAAAATTAAAATAGTGAGTAAAAAATTAAATTAAAATTTATAATTTTATGATAATTAAAAATTAATATATTTTTACTATTTTATATTTTTAATTATTACTAATAACAAAAATAAATCCAAAATTGTTGGACTAAAAATGGGACATCTGGACCGTTAGTTTGGAAAAAAAAAGTATAAAATTAATTTTTGAAAAATATAAAAGTATGGGTATTTTAGACATTTTGTATCAAAACTCTTGATAAATTTATCTGAGAAGGCTGTGAGCATTTTTTTTAAGGTTTAAGGAGCTTCACTGGTTAATTGCATTGTGTACTCGTGGTTATGTGTTTCTTGATTATAAGGTTTAGAGGTTAGTTTGTGGTTGTTGTTTGAAAGTTAGCTGCACAGTTTCATCATCTCTGCCTTTTGTTATGCTGCTGTGGTTCCCTTTACTATGGTGTATACTACTGTGATGGTATGTTGCTGGAGTTTTAAGTTCATATTGATTCATATACTTGGAAACTTTCAAACATGAATCTGTACAACTTGCTGGCTCTGAATATATTGCCTCAAAAGTTACCAAGGGCACAATATTTAGTGTAGAAAGGGTGCCAGTTTTTACCTGTGTTGTGGTAGGGGATGAGAGGTACGGGTGTTCTGTTCGCATTTCGACATTGGATGTTTCGATTCGTGTTGTTTCTAAAGACTCTAAATATATGAATGGGAGAAGACTTGACCTGTTATGTTTTCTCTAACTTGGAGAATTCTAAAAGAGATTCAGATGACTTGGCAGCACAGCACCTTTCATTACTTCAGTTAGTTATTCAATTGTGACTTGATACTTTGTGCAGATGGAAAGGTATGTTGGCAAAGGCACTAAATGCTGTTGAAATGGTGACTTTTGACTACCCCTGTGAGTACCAATGCACTTATCCTAGTTTATAAAGTAAGATGATTCTCAGGTACTTATTACATATAGTAAGGTGAGATATATGGTATATTTTCAGGATAGTCCGTAAGTTGGAAACTTCACTCGATTATTAGATGAAAATTTGGAGATTTTTGGATGAATTTTCTACTTAACATCAAAGAGCTTATGGATTTCTAAATGAAATATTGGCAGACATTGCTGGAGGGAAGCGAAGGGCTCCTCCAAAGGCTGAAAAATTGGTTGATTTTCACCGTGACGTTGTTCAGAAGACCTTGGCCAAGTACCCTGGTCATCCGCTGATCTTGGCTGGCAAGTCCATGGGATCAAGGTATTTTGCCACATTCTCTTCACTTCTAGAACTTTATGGTCATGTAAAGTCATCACCTTCATAATTAAACATGTTGCTATTTCAATATCCAGGGTCAGTTGTATGGTTGCTGGAGAAAAAGATATCACTGTTTCAGCTGTAGTTTGTTTGGGATACCCACTAAAGGTTTGCTATTTAACTGTCAATTGTCTTACTCTGTGGTTTTCTACCTTTCTGTGAAGCTGTTGCCCTGACAACCTATTAAAGGATCAGGTAACGAATAGTTTCTTGCATGGAAGAATGCCTGATATTTGTTGTTGTTGGTATTATTTTGACATAAATCCATACCATGTGTTTTTCTTTGCACAGTAGCGAGGCTCATAGTTTACCACTTACGAGCATTGTACATTAGGGTTGAGAACTGGTTCTGCACCTAAAGCTTCTCAAATATAATTTCTGGATTCTGTCATTGTGCAGCCTTGTGCTATTGTCATGTGTAAAGCATATCATCTGACTTGATCTTATAATGTTTTAGGGCATGAATGGTGCATTGCGGGATGAAATTCTTCTGCAACTTAAGGTCCCTGTCATGTTTGTGCAGGTTATTATATTATATGTTGTTCACCTGATTGTTATGCCTAATTATATATACTATAGCAACAGCAAGTATCAGGAATTAATTAGCAAGGGACTGACTGGCTAGTCAATACACGTATCACAAATTGATTAATGATTTTATATCACTATACTTTTATGTGTCTCCATTCTTGTATTAAATGCTGTTTGCTTGAAAAATCTGTGTTGATTCTAGTATCTTCCATTGAACTCAATTTGCAAATTATCAGTGTTGACATGCTGTGTTATTCTTGAAGGGTAGCAAAGATGGGCTCTGTCCACTAGCAAAGTTGGAAGCTGTAAGGAAGAAAATGAACTCCATTAATGCATTACATGTGATTGAAGGGGGTGATCACTCTTTCAAAATTGGAAAAAAGCATCTGCAGTCTTCAGGAAACAATCAGGAAGAAGCAGAAGATATAGCTGTTCAGGCCATCGCAAAATTTGTATCAAATATTATGAAGGAGAGGTGACATCTTGCTGCTTAACTGTGTTGACCTTAGATCATCAGTATGTTATTAGTCCTAAGGAACCAGTCTTCTGAAAGCTTTATTTTTGCTCAGTAATGACATTAGTGCACACCATCACAGACTGCTTCTTTCTTTCTGAAGTTTCAGTCACAATGTAAATTAGTCGTGTTATGATACATTCCCGAAGTTCAGAGTAAGTGTGGAGTTATTAAGCAAAGAAAGTCTGGATATCCTCCACCTGTAGTCATTTTGGAAGGATAAGTAAAGTGCATGTTTTACGCTTGACTAATTAATGTATTTATTAGTATACATCTTGTTTTAATACATGTGTTGTATCTTGAGAATTATGAGTTCTACTGTTATTTGTGTTAGTCTATTGTCTTGCAGCTTCTTGTTTTGATTGCTTAATTTGTCTCTCTCAAATTATGAGTAGAGTTCATTAACAGTTCCAATCTTAGTGTAACATTATTCAGCCACTTTTTTTTTCATAAATTAATGTCTATCATTGGCCCTTCCTATGACAATATATGACTGTAGTTCATTTTTGGATGTCCAGTTAGGCATGACAGAAAAAGGAACCAGGTTAGTCATATAGGTCGTTTACTAGTTTCCACAAACATTAGAAAGGAAATCATAATGTTTTAACTCTTAAATTTTGTTTACCCTTTTTCTCCTTTTGACAAAGGAAAGTTCAAATTTTGAGGTCAAGGTGCCTTGGCAGCAAATATCATTATAATTGCTTGTGATGTCGTTAATACTATCTAGGTATTCATGAAAATCACTCATCATAACATCTGTAACAAGTGCAATTAATAACATGTTCACTTTTTCCTTCCTGTCCACTGGATTTGCCAATCTTGATTGTGAAAGGGGTCTTATTCTGAGCTCTTTCTAGTTGTCAAAGTGTGTTGCTGTGCTCTGCCGACATTTTCTGGTGTTCATATGCGTGATATTCATAATTTCCTTCACATCTGTGCTCTCTTTATTTTCATCTTTGGGCGTTAGTGCTATCTTTAATGTTCGTGTTCTGCATCATCATGTATATGTTACATGAAATCATCCATCGCATTCCGAGCTACGGTGATTCTTGTTTCTTCATTTTTCCTTTTGTCCCATGGGTATGTGTATGTGAAGGGGCAGGTATAGCTTAAATGTATTAAATACGGTAGTGGGATGACTTCATTTCCCACTATTTTTATACTTTGCATCCCCTTTTCCCAGAGAGACAAAGTAAATATTCTAGGACTCCATGCTTGATAGAATGTCCTTATCTTGTCAGCATCTTTACTTTAGAGCAGCTGTGCACACGAAGGATTTACTGTTTGAGATGTTACAGAAGTTGATAACTTTAAGTTCTTCCATATATGCTGAAATAGTGAACTGAATGAATTGTATTGAATTGAACAACTGGAAACCATTTGGGGTAATTTTTCAGTTGTTTCCTTTTGCTATTTTTGATGGGCATATGGTTGTTCCTTCCTGGAGATATCCAGCTTCTCCAGTTTTTGTTTCCTTATCCACTTCGTTCTGGGATAAACCTGATCAGATAGTAAAGGCTGATGAGCAGGACCTAGTTCCTCAAATGGGGAAATTTCAACTCAAATTGAATTTAGCCGAACTTCGAATCAATTATATGACAAATGCAATACACTTATGGTGTGATAGATATATAAAGTTCAGAAAAAATAACTCATTACTTGATACGTTTATCATATAATTGGTTTAGATCCATTCAAATTTGATTTAAGTACGAATTTTTTCCAAAATTCAGAATTCAAAATTGCACGTGATAGTCAAAGAAATCGAAATATGACTAAATAATTGCTATGCGTGCCTAAAAATGGAATACGTGCTTTCGATCTGGCCTCAAATCAAAAGGAGATTCAAAGTATGATTTAACACAAAGTGAGCACCAGAATCCCACAACCCCACTACCCAATCTCACTATATATACGCACACACTCAAAACCTGCCCATCTCAACCAAAAGAGCTCCAAGTCTTGTACTTCAACTTCAGAACTTTCAATTGTCATGGCCTCTGAAAAGTGCCTCAAGCCTTGTGAGCAAACCAACCCCTGTGCCCAGCCCACAAACTATTACCAAAAGACCACCGCAACTTATGCATGCCATGACAAGCCCAAACCCATTCATCATGAACACTCTCTCACTGGCATAGTGAAGGAGTTGGCCCATTCCGCCACCAAGATTTTCCACCATGATGACCATCACGGACACGCTGCACATAATGGATACTATGCTCAAGGTCAAGGACACGCTGCACATAATGGATACTGTGCTCAAGGTCAAGGCCAAGGCCATGGCCATGGACACTCTGCTCACAGTCATGGCCATGGACACTCTGCTCACAGTCATGGCCATGGACACTCTGCTCACAGTCATGAGCATGGACACTCTGCTCACAGTCATGAGCATGGACACTCTGCCCACGGTTATGGGTATAAACATACAGCCAATTACTCGACTGGTGCTGCTCATGGAGGTCTGAACGGATACACTACGAATAACGGAGGGCAAAGCTTGCAAAAGTCACATGAACACAAGAAGCTGATGAAGCAGAGGGAAAACAAGCTTAGTGGCTGCAGCAGTGAGAATGGAAGCAGCAGCGAGTGCGAGTTCGAGTGCGAGTGCGAGTTCGAGACACTGAAAAAGACGGTAACTTAACCTGTTAATCATCCCTTAACACTGATGCATGCTTTCAAGTACAGCAAGTGTACCTTTTCCTTGTGTTCACTCATTGAATTCACTGTCACTAAGCTAGTTTTGCTACTCTTTTTCATGCAGTACTGAGAGAAGACCGCCTGTCCTAATCAGGACATCCAAGTGCACCACTATATATACTAATAATAAATAAGACAAATGAAGAGAATCTGATCTCTGCTTGCAGTGTGTGTAATATTATTAAATAATCCGCAGCTCTAATCTAGAGCGTCTGATGATGATCATCATGTACTAAGATACCTTACAGCTTTAGACAGTTGTGGGATCTTATGAACTGTATCTGTATTTACTTCCAAGAACATCCGTACCTATGTTCTATTATGTTTTTAATAATTAGTTTTAAGTGATGTGTATATATATATATATATATATATATATACAGCCTGTACTTGTCAATATTATTTGTCCTGCATTCTTGTTAACGTAATCAGTCCAAAGATCAGTACGTATATAATATCGATCAGTTGATTTTATATGTTGGACGAGGCGTATTGAGATATTATCGAATGATATCAAAATAAATACATTATATATGGGATAAAATATAAGCAATTTCCTTGTGATATTTCAAATGAGTAAATTACCCTCTTATGAAAAAATAAATAGCAATTTACTTCTCTATATTTTTCAAAATACAATAAGTTACCCCTATAATTTTCAAAATGAAGCAATTTATCTCCCTATATAAGGAGGTAATTTGCTTCATATTAAAAAGTACAAGGGGGTAAATTGCTATATTTTTTTCATAGGGAAGTAATATGCTTATTTTCAATATCACAGAGGGGTAAATTGCTATTCACCCATTATATATGTGATGTAAAATGCAGATAACGTAAAATACCGCTCTTTGCTGTATGTTAAGAAATTTTGGAGTAAAAAAGAGAATATTAACTTGAAAACAAATTAAATAGTATTTTTTTGTATTTTATCATAAAGAGTTCTATAATTTCAGTGGTGACAAATACTTTTTAAAAATTATCACTACCGATAATTAGTGATACAAAAATATGCATAAAATGCCATAAAAAAAATCAATGACATAAACAATAAATATTAATCATCACAGTATATATATTTATGCTGCTAAATATTGATAAATCATCGATCATTATAAACTTATTGCTAATTATCAATAATAAAAATAAATAATTAAATATATAATCATCACCATATATATATATGCATCTTCTTTACATACATGCAAAATTTCCACAAAACAGGGAATCCTATACCATCATCCATATTTGTTTGGAAAGTAACAAATTCTCCTCTGGTATTTGATGAAATTATGTAATTTTTGGATGAAGGTTTTGAATTGTCAACCTTGTCTTTTATATAACTTTTTAAAAAAGTAAAAAAAATAAAAGAAAACAGACGAGGTGGATGCAAAAATTTGAAAAATTGTAAAAAAAAATCAATTTTGTCTACAAAAAAGTTTTAAAAAAATAATAAATAAATAAAATTATAATTCATAACTCACGATGATATTTTGATTAATTCACCATAAAAAACAGGTCAAAACCTAATATAAATTAACAAATTAAGCTAGTTGTTGATCGAGAGCAACAGCTAAAATAAAAAACAATAATATTTTTTAAAAAATTAAAAAAAATATTTGTAATTATACTAAATTATAGATTAACTGAGAGTAATTTAGAGTTTTAGGATAGAGTATGTGGTGGAGTACGTACTCACGTTTCAATAGGGACAGCATCCTCATTTGAACACATTTATCCCCTTCAATAATTCAAATTGGAATTGAAAATCCTTTTCACCAAATTGAAATTTTCCACAAAAACACGGAATCAGACACCATCATGCTTCCTTTTCAGACATTGTTTGTGTGATAGGATCTAGATTCCAAAATTATACACACTATTTGGTTTTATTTTTGGCCCATCCCAAATATGTACAATATTTGCCTTGATTTGTTTTGGAAGTTTTAATAGTGTTTTGAGATATTTTGAAATAGTGTCTTATTTATTTTTGGTCATATAAAGTCCACACTAGCCCCACAACTAAAAAAATTATATATATACTCATATATATAAATATATATATAAAAGAGACATGATTTGACAATGAACAGTAGTTTTTGTCTTCTACTAAACAACATCAAATATACCATACTTATTTTATATTATCTCCAAATACAAATCTAAACATACACACTATTTCTAACACATACTTATTTATCTTTGTTTTTCTCTCTCTATTTCCAAAAAACACACCAAAATAAATTAAAATTGAAACCAAACATTGTGATAAAGTTCTGATTTAGAGGATGACGAGGCAATCAAGTTTTACTCGAGTGATAAGGGTTTTACAGTACAGTTATAAGTTTAAATTCTGCAAATATAAATATATAAGTAAAGGTGTCAATAAATAGGGCAAAACCCTATCCAAACTCATAGCTTAATATTTAAACTCAAATCTTATTAGTTTCAGACCTAAATCCAAATTCATTAAAAAAATACAGATTGGGTCTGGGTTGGATTTTTACCCATCATTATCCATTGGTCTAAATACTCAATTTGGACCCATAAAATATTTCTTTACCTAATTCAATTAAATTATTTTTTTCAATTGATCTTCATTCAAGTGAATAAATATAAAAAAATTAAGATATTATAACATTATTTGTCGTATAATTCTTGAACTAAGGCCTCATTTACTTTGTAATAAATTATCTCAACCAACCAATGCATAAAAGAAACACACAATCTCAAACCCTCCATCTTTGAATAAGAGACGACAATGATTCATGATGAATGCGGCTGTTAAGGGGGGCGGGGCGGAGGCGGAGGCGGGGCCGGCGGTATCGGGGGACGAAAAGGGGGGCTGAAGCGGAGGCGGATGTTTAGATTTGTGGTTGAATCGGGGAGGGGAGGCGAGGAAGGGGCTGGAGTGCCGACAAGGGTGGGATCGGGAAGACAGAAGAGGGAGATTACTTATAATAATTTATATTAAAAATAATTAGTTATGATTAATTAATTAAAATTAATAAATCTTTTAAAATAAAAAAATATTTTAAATTTCACTTTAAAAATTATAAGAAGTATTTATTGTAAATCTAAATTTGGATAAAACAAATAAATAATACATAAATTCTAAAAATAAAATTTTTCTTTTGATTTAAAAAATTTATAATAATTTTTAGATTAATATGATATCAAATATATTTGATATTATTTTATTATATATATAATTAATATTGTTATTTATATATTTTATATTATTACTATTATTAAATATTATTTTTGATGGAGATGAATATGATGGTGATAGGGAAAATAACATAAATATAAGATGCATATATAAAACAATTTAAAATATTTTTAAATGTTTTGTATTTTTTTTCGGTAAAGGTAAATTTCATTAAGTAAAAAAATTATAACAGTACAATACATCTTGCTTAATCTAAGCGGTTTCCTCGACAGGCCAATGAATCCACCATAAGCGATAAAGCGCACAAGTGCTAATAGCAGTAGGTAATTCTACACTAAGAATCCTTTGCTGCACATCTCGAACCATCAGCGCACCCACAGTGCGTGTATCTCTATGTACTCCATCAAATCGCCTAATGTTGCGTTCACGCCAGATATGATACATACACGAGGCCAAAAGAGCGCGATAGGCCGTAGAAACATAGTGTTTGCCGCTCCATCTGCGAGTAGTCCATAAGACATCAGTAGCCCAAACTCGATTGGGCCAATCAAATCGAAGTGTGCATCGAATCACCGTTAAAAAAGTTTTGTATTTTGTGATGTGATCTCATGCCATTGATGTTTTGTCCTAAAAATGGGCAATTCTGTCAATTTCACATCTTATCCCTTATAATAACTATAAATATAAATACACTATAAAATAATCAACACAATAATCATCCAATAATTCATATAAAGTAAATAAGTTATTACGTTATCATCTTACCAAATATTTCAACATTAATCATGAAATTATCTATCCTCCCTTAATCTCATCCAACCAAGTAAATGAGGTCTAAGTACACTTTTTAATCAATTAAATATATTATCATGCTAGGTATATTTTTAATATCTTGATGGCCAATAATGCTTGCTTGAAAACTTGAAGTGATAAAATCAAATCTTAACGTTTTGTGAACAGTATTATAAATGATACATTATTTTAAAAAAAATTATCGAAAAAGAGTTATTTATGAATTGATCTCAATAATTCTAAATTTATTAATAAATTTATGTGTAAATATAGAAAATAAAAAATGAATTTAATTCAATTTAAAATTTAGTTTTTTAAATATTTTATCTTAAATAAAAATGCAAATATTATTCAACAACATTATAAAGGAACAAAAAAAAGTTTTGAGTCTAAACCTACCCAGACCCAAAACGTCAAGTCCAAAATACTGGCACTTAGTCTAGAGGCCCATACATTGTGTTTGGATTTGTGTTTTAGTGTTTTGTTTTGTGTTTTGAAGATAGAGAGAGAAAAATATATATAAGTAAGTGTGTTAATGATATGTTTTGATTTGTGTTTTGGGGTAATTTAAAATATTTTAAAATAAATGGTGTAGGTTTGATGTTGGAATTTGGGAGACAAAAATCACTGTTTATTTTGTCGAATCATATATATTTTTATATATAAATATGTATATATACAAATATTTTATGTTTATTGTTGTATTTTTGGAGACAAAAATTACTGTTTATTGTCAAATCATGTCTATTTTATATTATATATAAATGTCTATATATATTATATATAGAAAGTTGAAAAATAGAAAAACACGCAGATAAGGTGTCAAAACACAAAAACAAACATTGAGTGTGTTTTATTTTGTCTCAAAAAATGCGAAGATACGAGTCCAAACAGAGCCATAGGGTCTTGAGAGGGTTAGGTAGGGCCTGAGTATTATTAGATAGAACGAGTCTTTCATGGATATGAGTTTGTGTAGGCTTATCCTACCCATTGACACCCCTATTAATATAGAGAGTGTTTGATTAAGTTTAAACGTTCCTAAGATGTTAAAAGTTATTTGTCATTTTTTTTTATAGGAGTTTATAAGATTTCAAAATTAAAATGTTTTGAATTTGATAAGATTTTTTTAAAAAAGGTAAACTTCTCTAACATTTTTTATAACTATTGGAAAATTTGCAGTTTCGGGTATGAAACAACGTTTTGAAATATAATAATCGAATTTACAAATCAAAAGCAATAAAGGCACGTTGGAACAAATAATATTTGTAACAGTTAGAAATACAATTTATGATAAGTAAATTAAATAGTAAACTTGCAACGAGAATTGTATTGTAACACTTTTCAGTCCAATGGTAATCGTAAATTTAACCGAATCGCAGAATTCATTATTTGCCTTGAAGAAAATATATGTCACATATCAGTAGTGCACCGAGTACAACGTAATTTCTTTCAAAATAAGACGGTTGCAATTTTTTCGATTTTAACACTATAACGAAAAACACATCGATCAAACACTCAAAGACACTTTACAACACATAAAGATAGCTTATAATGGCCTTTTAATATCCAAATGTAACATTCAGCCACTAACGACAATCAATTTCAGGTTTTAAACCTGAAACAGAAACTTCAAGAATCAGATTTGATTTTAAAAACTGTTTGAATTAAAACAGAATTTTCAACTGGTAAAAATTCGAATGTTTTGCTCCAAAAAAACATTTTCTCATCTTCTTCTTCTCATTTTCTCAACTTAATCTATGAATTTCATGTAATTCTTATTAAAATTACAACAATAGCATCTTATAAAGGTCTGTATAATTAATAATTCATAAGACAAAAATAACTTCGTTACTTTGTTATATTCAAATTTTACCATTGGCATAATTCACAGTTTCTAAATAACAAAATATTCTCAGTTTGTGCGCATAATTGTGGTAAGTTTATCAATAAAAAAAACCTTATTATGTCAAACACGCTAATATTTTGTATTTTATCCAAACGCTTTAATAACTTATTTTTAAAGTAAAATCGAATATCTTATAAGCTTCTAAAATATTTTATGAGATATAGAAGCTTATAAGATATTTTAAAAAAAATTAGCCCAAACACTCTCATAGTCTACTTTTATATTAATATTTTGTTATTTATTTTCTTACAATATATTCATTAATTTAAAAGATGAACGTATTGCATCACTTTTTGAGTTTGAATGATATCTGGGGACAGCATAAAATTAACAAATAATAAATAAATAAATAAATAAATAATACTAGTTCGTATAGTTGAGCAGTATTTGTGCCTTTTTCCAAAAAGAATCTTACAGAGTATTTGATAGCATTTAGGATCTTACATATTTCTTTCATTTTTTGCTATACTAATTATAAAATTGTCGTTATTATCATTTAAAGTGGTGGTGGCTAATTCAAAATTTACTATAAAGGACCATAATTTATGAAAAATAACAATTTTGGCCAAAAAACACTCTAAGTTGACTGCAACTTATTGGACCAAAATTACTATTTTTCATAAATTACAGTCCTTTATTGTAAATCTCAAATTGTTGTGGACTAAAATTACAACCACCCCTATGTTAGTGGACCAAAATTGCATTAGTCCCCAAATAAGATTCATTCAAATATCATTCTTTTAGCCCCAGATATTTCATTAATTACAGAGTCTTGAAATCTTATCCTTATTACTTGATTATTGATGGATACATATTTTCTTACAACAAATCATTAATTAAATACGAAATCAATAAATATTACCATGACAAAAATAAATTCCGTCATTAGTAAACTTAATTAACCTTAATCACCTAATTAGTTGTAATTAAATATGAAGGCTTCTAGAAACTTATGGAGAATCAATTTTGTTGGCATTGATAGCCACAAAAATGCTATAAGCAGTCGAAATCAACGTACAGTGTTCAGATTACTATTATTTTATGAATAATAATAAATAAAAATTACAAAACTTGTCGAACAATACTTCAATAATATGACTGATGATAATAAATAAATTACAATAACTTATATAAAATAAAACTCATCTCAAACTTATTAGATCTCAATTATAATTCTAACTATTAAACTAAAATATTATTGATTTAATCATATTACTTAAATCTGTTGAGGTCGGAGGGCAAAGAGGAAGAAAGTGGGGTAATTGGGTGAAACGACGTCATCTCAACACGACAAGGACATCATCGGTCCACCTTTGTCTGATTTATTGAATGCAATCCAATAACGCGGAATTCGACGATTCTTAAGATCGCTTTTTTAATAATTAATAATAATATTGACTTAATATTATTATTCATTGAACACATGACAACTTTTCTGCCTTTTGAATCGGTCAGCAGTTGGACCTTCCACTCTCGCTATGCGTACGGCACCCACACCCCATAGGGTTTGTTCCGTGCATAAACATTGCTCGTCCCTGCTCTTCTCCTCCTGAAAAATACCCATCTCAGATCAAGTTTGACCCGATTGAACCAATATCAGGGCAAGTATAATTATTTTTTTAAAATTATATATGAACTGACATATATTTGATTCAAGTTTGATCCAGTTTCGTCTAAAGTACAAAAACAACTATTATTCGAAGCAACACATAAACACACATACAAATTGGTGATATTTGAACCCATAACCTTATAATATGACTTCAACTTGGCTGTCCGAGAACACTTTTACCAAACAATTTATGGCAATGACCACATAATAAACACAAAACAGTAATAACCACATAGCAAGAAGGTTAAACTTTAGATACAGCGCAGTTTTACCGTATTTGTTACTCTTAAACATGAAAAGGGGAGACCATTTGAAGGTTTGAATCGGTCAGTACTCCTTATCAACCCTCCCTCACCACATACACTTTCAATAACTGGTCCACAAGGAAAAAGAAAACTCGTTCTCGGTCAAATTCCAATTCTCCTTTGCTCCAATCAATGCTAAAAGGTTTGTTTCTCTCTTTAAGTTCAAATGCTTCTTCACTTTCCACTCCATCAGCTTCACCTGCATCTCCCTATCCTCCCCTTATATATAAACCTCACCGTCTCGACCAAGAAGCATCAAACTTTCTCAAACCAAATTCATTACTCAGAAGGGGAAAGAAATTCTGGGCCCTTCTCATTTATGAAGAATTCTGCTTCTGCAGCATAGTTTTCCTGAACGCCGGGTGTCGTCTTTGCTATAAAACTATAGGCACCAAAAGATAGAAATGGAGAGTGCATTTACTTGGGAAAACAAGGCGCTGATCAATGAACTAACTCAAGGGTTGGAGAAAGCTAAGCAGCTGAGGATTCATTTGTGCTCGACGTTTCCCTCTGAAGCTCAGGATTTGCTTTTGCGGAGGATAATATCCACTTTTGAGAAGGCTTTGATGATTCTGAAGTGGGGTGCATCTGTTGGACAAGCCCAAGAGTGTGCAGCGCTACCAGCGGCACGGGAGTGTTCCGTATCCATGGATGGAAGTCCAAGAAGTGATGATATGAACAAGAATTTCGGAGATCATCGCAACCATGGAGATGTGTCAAGGAAGAGGTAAATTTACATGTAAATTGATGATTGTAGACACTTAAGCGATTAAAAATATTGGAATTTTAACTGAAACTTTCTGCAATTATGGTATTACAGAAAGTCGCAGCCTATATGGACAGAGCAGGTGAAAGTTAACTCTGAAAATGCACTTGAAGGACCTGGAGATGATGGATATAGCTGGAGAAAGTATGGGCAGAAAGACATCTTGGGAGCTAAATATCCCAGGTACTTTCTCTTTCTGTTTTCCCACGTGGAAAAGCACAAAATCCGGAAACAAAGACAGAGAGGACATACAGAAAAAAATAGTGAAAGAGATTGGGAGAGAACATTTGGATACCTTTGCATTCATGTGGTTTAAAAAGAATCTAATATAAGTGTACCCATGATTACAGAAGCTATTATCGATGTACATATCGTCTTGTTCGAGATTGCTGGGCAACAAAGCAAGTGCAGAGATCAGATGAAGACCTCACCATATTTGACGTCACGTACAAAGGGAGACACACGTGTAACCAGTCCATTAATGCAGTTCCACCACCAGCATCACTAGAAAAACGAGAATTAAAGAATAACAATTCTCATTACCAATTAGAACAACAGAATCAAACACTTGCAAATTTCACAGCAAACCTTAGAGTCAACACTGAGGAGTTGGATATCAAGGAGATGCCAACCCACTTCTCCTTTCAATCGACATTTGCATGCCGTGGCAGAGAAAATCACTGTTCTCCCATTTCTGCTCTTGCTGATGACAATCAACTCGGCACGTATTCTCCAGTGTTTTATTCTCCAGCCACAACAGAATCAAATTATTCTTCAGCAGCAGCCAATTACCACACGAGAAACCATGTGGAAGCTCCTATACAACAGTCAGAAACTGATACTGCAGACATAATCTCTGCACATGCATCGACAACTAATTCTCCAACTGGAGGCATGGAGTTCTCAATTGATCCAGTATATCTAGATCCAAATTTCCCATTCAACATCCCTGGATTTTTTACATGAACTTTTGAAGTTCATAAAAGTGGACGATAAGAGCGAAGGATGTGGTTTTGAAACCATGATATGATCCGTAGAAATTTAAAATTAGGGAGAGGCATTCTGTAGAAACTTACAAGATGCGATAATATACTAGTCAAAAACTAGGAACTAATTGTGTATCAAGAACAAGTTCTTCAGTATAGTTTTCATGTATAGAAAGAGTGGTTTTGGACTTTCAGGTAACAGCCTCTAGTGATATTAAAGCAAAACCAATAAACAAACGCCAAAACTTTTTAACTTGAGTTTAAGGTTTCATATGGACAAAATAAATTGAAAAAACTTCCAGAATTGGCAGATTTCAACAGGTTCATCCCAGATCAAGCAGTGTATAAATATTGAAATACTTACAGATCATTACATGATCTCTTGTATCTCATATGAGAAGACGTCCTGCTTAGCTTTTAAAGTCCACCATTCAATCAAAATGATGATAAGCAGCAAAAAGAACAAATTACAAGAGCTACAGAAAGGACTAAGGAATGAACATGCCTTGTGAAATAGCTTAGTAGGTAAGATTCTATAAAAACAAATACCAATATGATATTTATCATATGTCAGGTTGTCTAAGATTGTTAATGAGGTAAAGAGAAACTATCACAACACAGAAAATGATAAACAGAGACCATTTACAATATTGGAAAGACAAAAGCTGCACAGGAAAGTGCAGAAAATGGAGAATCAACATATAGATAAAGCTGCAAGTCCTGCCTTATCCGAGAAGCCCATTTATCACAGTTGAAGGTGTGATATGTATGATGTCAGCCATTACGCATATGGATTATCTTGGAGACTAATTACACAGGATAATAACAGAATTTGTATGCTAGAGTATCTATGAAGATGAAGTACTTGGCATCTCATTAGGACAGGGGATGAGGGTCCTCATCTCCAACTCAACCATAAGCATCATAAGGTTACATTCATCACCTAGATCGATGACTACTCCTCCTCTTTGACTCAGAGGGAAAGCTTGAAGTGTTCCCATTTTAATCTCTAGCTTTTCTGAGACCTGCCCTTAGGCCTAACACAATGAATATGTTGGTGAGAGTAAGCAGTGACTCAGCTCCACCATGCAACCAATCAACATTGGACAAGGATGTTCCATACTGCACTTTGGCTGTTCCAAAGGTGAAAATTTGGAAATGTTATGAGAAGATATATAATTAATACATTTATCCAGGTAAGAAATAGAAACTGTTGTATAGAACAAAGTTACCATAAATTCCTGCCGGTACTGCACAGCGGGGGGGCAATGTAGCAGAGACAGATGACAAAAAGTTAGTACATGATTGAAAATTATGCTTTCTCACATAAAAACATATGGACTAGACAGCAGAAGTTATTTATCGAATTAAAGAACTAGACCATGTTTTCAAATTTGAAAGGGTGACGCCTGACAGGAATTCAAAATGATTTTCCCGGTGAGGAATAAAGAAAACTACGGAAAATAACATAGCATGATTTATTTATAAATATAAAGGAACGCAAACCCGAATTAATCACTTCATGAACAATAAAATGTTTTTCATTCTGATTGAAAATGCCAAAGCTCCAGTTAAGTTACAAGTTCAAAAATCATCTTCTCATTCCAGCTAAATTGCATAAGCTGAATGAAATAACCCATCATTCTAAAATCCACCCTTTCCTGTACCATTAAACACACTCCCAAAACACCCAATCCACTCATCAATACACGAGACACCAATCTTCAAGACAACAACAAACACATTCCACAAACAGAAACAAGAAATTTTGGCACTGCCCACCATCATCAGAATTATACAAAAACCAAAGCCATCATTCAGAATGAAACAAGAAAATTACTTACTTGTGGCACCAACAAAGGCCAACAAGAAGTAAAACCCGAAAAGTGTGAGTCTCGGCGCAGACTTCGATTTAGTGATGAAATACAAGAAACCCAGATAAGGAAACAGAGAGAAGGCGAAGAGCTGTGAGGCTATGCTCTGTGAATCAATGTTTGGCGCCCATGGATCCACTGGCAACAGAAACCCATTACAAACAATCGCCTTTCCCTTCCTATACAATCCTGTTCTTCCATTTTCAGTTTGAGCCCAGTACTTGAGCTCCAACTGCCTCTTGGGTGTGAGCATGGTTTCTCTGCAATTGCTCCAAGGCTGTATTTGGGAATTATTATCTTTACACAAGAATGAAGAACCCATGAGCAGGGGCGTCCTGAGCAAAGGATGAATTTGCACAAAGGTACCCATTTTTCGTTTTCCGGGCAAATGAACTTCAGCTTCTTCACTTGTTCTATAGCACAGAATTATGGATGGTAGATTGTTATCTCCATTACAAATTGAACAAGCTGAACTGATTTTGGACGCTTTACATAATATAGCTCTTGTTGGCATGATTTCAATGGGCTTCGGTTCGGCCCATTTCAGTTGAAGAAATACTTATTGGCCCATTATTACAAGTATTTTTTAGGCTAAAATATATTTTACTCCCTGTATTTTATTAAAAAAAATGAAAAAACCTCATGTGTTTTAAAAATAAATTAAAATTTCTCTTATATTTTTTAAAATTCAACAAAAATTATATTTTTTGTTACTAATTAGCGAAATATGTATTACACACGCTCCTTTTGTATTTGGGGATATGTTTAATTATTTATAACCTTATTTTTTGATTTTTTTTTACCAAAACACCCTCATTGTATTTATATATTTTACATGTATATATTTTTATTTATTTAAGTGATTTTTTTTGTATTTTTATCTATTAAAAAATAAAATATTTTTTAAATATATTTACTTAAAAAATATGAGAAAATTATATAATTTTTTAAACTTTATAATTAAAATTAAAATATAAATTAAATTATATTTAAATTTAAATAATCTTTATAATTGTTAAAAACTAAAACTTTAAAATTATAATTGTTAAAATTAAATTTTTTTAATTAACTAAAATATATTTAATTATTATAAATATATTTAAATAATATGATTAAAATTACTATTTTTTTTAAAAAAAAATATAGAGCGACGGCCATCGCGATCTCCGTCACCCACATAAAGGCGACGACATCACCATCGTCCTCTTTCTCGCTGTCGCCAAGATTTGGGAGGAGAGCGAGGGTGGGGAGGCGGGATCAATTTTGTTTTTTTTAAATAATATTTTGTTTTAAGATATATATTTTTAATCAATAAAATATCATTTCTTAATTTTTTTTATAAATTTAAAATTCAATGGTTAAGATTATTTAACGCTCTGATATAATCAATCCAAATTCAATGGATATTAAAATAAAAAAATAATGTATATTAAGTAAGGTATAACGGTTATTATAAAAAAGAATTAATAGATTTAACAAAAATAAACAATTGAGCTACATTTAACAAAATAAAAAGAGGTTTTTTACCATTTTTTAAAACTGAAGAGGTACTCTTTTGAACTTTTGTAACCAAATTATAACACATACAGAATAGAAATTGAATATTATCTCATTAATGGATTATGATTTATATTTCAGTATCAAGTTAACAAATCTAAAGTACAAAAAGGTTAGGCCTTGTTTTTTATTTCATTTTTTAAGCTGGTCACTTTTAATTCTATATATCTGCATAATTTTTTTTTTATCATATTTGTTTAATTAAATAAAATAAGAAAAGAAAAAGCCAACTGCTCAAACTTAATATAAGGAAAGATGCATTAATCAATTCACATTTTGTCTACCAAAAATAATTTCTCTAAAGACTTGACCTCTTAATATATAGTATAGTTTATAAATTGATTTCTCTATTTTATATCATTAATTAAATGAATACATCATATTTTATTTTCAAATTTAAATACACAAATATTACAAATTTTATGCACATGACATATATGTAACTTATAATATAAGAGACATTATAATACTATTAAAATAGAATATTTGAAGGAAAAATAGAAACAAAATTAAATAATTTGAGCATAAATGTGTATATATTGCTATTTCCTTGTCTTTTCCTGAAAATAAAAAATTAAAATTAAAAAACAAAATCTAAAACCTAACGAGTATGTAGTATGTTGGGCGAAAGAAACCCGACTCAACTTGACTTCCTTCAACTCCAACGGATCAAGCAACCACTGTTCTACTCGAACTCAAATTCCCGCCGCCTCCGCCTCTGCTTCCGCCGCCCGCGCCTCCACCGTGCTCTTAATCTCCCTCACCGACGCTTCCAACTCATGAAGTTCACTCAAAGCTAAATTTCTCACCATCACATCCCACGCCGGCCGGTGGTTCGCCAGCGCCTCAGCGATCCTCGTTTCCGTCTCCGTCAATGGAGGCGCCTTAACCTCTTTCTTCTCGGTCCCGCCACCGCTAGCATGCAGACATGTTTCAACGTGACTATCCTCGTCTTCCGTAACCAAAGTAGAATTAGGATCGGCGAGATAGCGGCTGACGACGTGCTCGACGGAGGGGTGGCCGAAGCCGAAGACGTTCCCGGCCTTGGAGAAGGTGATGACAGCCGCCGCGCCGCCGCACAAGCCACACAACTCTTCGGCTTTCTTGAACAGGCCGGAACGCCGTTTTGTGAAGGTGGTGTGGCGTTTTGATTTATCCTGGATCGGCTTGATTTCCACCCTTCGCCTCACCATGATTTCTTCCTCTTGCGTTTGTTTTATTTTTCAGGATGGATTTGTGAATTAGGGATTACTAGGGTTTCTCTTTTCCCTCTGATGGCAGACGGAAGAAGGAAGTTTTATGGCGTATGGATTTACGCTGCTCGTCAAGTTACATACATATATGACTTACCTTAATTTAAAAACTTATTTTTATTTAAAATAAATACGATTCAAGTTGATAGCGAGTCAACCCAAATTTATTTATTTTCTATTTTTATAATAAACTAGAAAAATCATTAAATAGCTAAATAATAATAATTGATAAAATTAAAATAATTCAATACATTCAAATTCCAATTACAACACAACTAACTTGACAATCATTTTAAAATAAAAAAAATACTTGCAAAATTAGTTTTCGAACTATCATAAGGGCTTCGCAATAAGACATAGTTTAATTATCAAAGTTGAGAGCTCTACTAACATGTATGTATTACTCTATTTTAATAGTAGTTGGTCTACTGTAACAGTAAATATTAGTTAGTTATATATATTTTATATTGACAATTGACGTATTAATTATTAATAATTAAAATTCGAATCCACTATATAAAAAAAAAAAGAAACTATTACTAGGGTTTTAATTATTAAAACATCCATTATAACAAGAATTGAGTATGATTTCCGATAGAATAAATTCTTATAAATTTCTAGAAAAAAAATCATCAAGATCTTAAGTTGTATCTCGAAATCTAATGTCTACGTTTAACACCGTATAGATTTCAATACTAATTTTTTGGTATATAGACGTATTTATAGTCTCTAAGATTATTATATTCATAACCTTACCGTAAATGATAACATGGGTTCTTCATTCTTGGGTTCTTCATTATTATTGCTAGTCAGCAGTCCCCTCGGAGGAATACACATAAAATCACTGGCTTACAATGACATTTCAGCCCGAATTTTAGTTTCTAGAACTCATCAACGTGTTAGAAAGTCCACAGAAGCTATAAGACAAATGTGGTACATAATTCCTCATACAAATTTCTTATTATTACGTGCTCCCAAGTACGATGGATTTCCTCAAGATTGAAAATTCAAATTTCAAATTAAGATAGTTTAGGTAAGTTGTTTACAGTTTATAGTATTTTGATTAAATAATATATTCATAATTTTGAATCGAAGACGACTTCATCGATTGATATAAGGTTGTCCGATGATATGGGACGAACCACTCGCTTGTCTCGGTATAATACTCAGCAAGAATCCAACAGTACGTAGATTATACAATTATGTAGGAGCAATACAACAAAGTATCCCCAGACTCTAAGCTAAACATGATATATGTGAGAACAGGGATGGCTGCTATAATCCACACACAAACCTCTACTTAACTTGCAGGTGTCAAAACAGCTTGCTCGTGCCACATGCCGTTTAGGTTAGATTGCCACAGCCTGACCATGCCATCGCTCCCAGTAGTAGCAAGTGTCGTTCCACTCATGTCCCATTCCATCTCCCACACCTATCAATTAACCAAAGAGATAAATGAGATGTTTATCATACCTCAATGGACAATGACTCAGCTATTTGATAAGTTTTACTAGCAAATTATTGAGTCACCATGATTAATATTTTTGAACTCTTCATTTTTGTTTTCTTGAGAAGGAAAGTTTGTGTCATTTTGGTTTTTAATTGGTTTTGCCTAGATTGCCGATATGTCTTTTAGCAAGCACATTACAACATGGGTTGTTAGTACCTCACTGTCATGACCGGAGAGCGTTGCCAATTTTTGGGCTGAGAGCCTCCCATCAGCATCAGGATTTGATCCAAGGTGCCAGATCGAGATCCCCTTCTGAGTGGCAACGGCGATCAGTTCATAAGGCCTGAATTGAAAATGAGACAACAATTTATCAATATTTCTCAGTTTGTAACAAAGTTAATCATCTTCTTTACATTAACCTTTTTCTCATATATGCAATCAATACAAAACCCATGTGTTGTCCACAAAAACCTCTTCTTAGGATGTTCCATGTTCAAGAATGTGTGCAAGAGTGTCTGTTTGTGTTTTTTTCGATTTCTCTTTATACTTCTCTTCTTAAATGTCTGTTTTTGTATATCTGTTGTGGCCGTTTCAAGCAACATATTGCGCTAACATCTAAACTTCACCAACAATATTCAAGCCTGGCCCATCTCTTACATCTTATAAATACTGAAATGTAATAGAAAAGGATAAGAAAAACCTTCTGTTTCAAGTTCGTTCTCTAATGTGGCATTATCTATGCATATAGCCAGCTGACTGACATAAGAGAGAAATGGGTTAACACTTATATCTTGGTACCTCACCTTCCTATATTTGGTGCCCAAGCAACTGCGGAAACCTGATCAGTCTTTTCCTCAGGCAATGAAAGCTCAGCAACTGGAAGCCATCTTTGATGATCCAGGTCAAATTCCCAAACCTGTTGAATGTGGAATATAATTAAGCTCCACATATGCTCCCAGGAAGTTAGTACTACCATAGCTGTAGCTAACATTACTGAAAATTAGAAGATGGCAGTTACGGGAAAATATGTCTAGTACTTAAGCACTTGAGGATCAATAGTGGGCTAACCGGCAAAAGAATAGTAAAATGAAAAACAGAAGTGAAAGTACGCATGCACTTCATGCAGAATCCTATCTTCCTGGGGCCATCAACAATAGCAAGTAAAATACTACACTTATTGCCAGATTATCATGATGCATACAGCACCTGACAGATTCAAGTTGGTAAAAGTTGAAGCCTGCACCTTAGGAGAATTTAGGGCTGGAACATTTGAGCTAAAGCCCAAAACAAAGCTTGACTGCTGGACTTCACTTCTTTGTGGATTCCATGAGATGGACGCGGACACGCAAGAAGCATGCCCAAAGTTGGATACCAAATCAATCACATTTTGAAATTCAGCCTACAAATTTGAAACAAAGATTCATTGATCAGTGGAAAGCAATATTCTGGGGAAAATCTGAACCAGTATACCACCAGCAAAAATGGCAGAAGAATTATCACTTTAATTTTCTCAATTAAGGTCAAAATGGAATGTCAATTATGAATCCAGAGATTTCCATGAGCCATCTGGACATATAAGGATCAAAGTGGTCAAGAATAACCTTCTTTCAGAAACTAAGTTAGAAAACGTCAATCCAAAAATAGTTAGGATCATATAAGCTCCTTAAAAGGCTAAGGAGATCCTATCAAACTTCTAATTTCTGGACATATTCCTTTAGTTGACCAATTAAAATTTCAACTGTTATCTTAATAGCTTCATATTCTTATTTCATACAAACAATTCAGATTTTTTATTTTCAAGAAAGGTGTCATATCTTATTGAAGTCCAAAAACATCTTATAAAATATGAAGAACAAAAAATCTCTGAAGACAGTATAGATATGAACTAGTACCTAACAAGCTCAATTTAAGTGATTGAAAATATAGAAAAGCTCATACTTAGTGAAATAAAAAGTTTGAAAGATACGGAAAATGCCGAGCAAAACATCTTGTACAAGATGTACAACTTCTGAAAGCAACAACAGAAACACCTGAAGCTGCCACTTCTCAAGTTCAAGAGTATCTAGCAGCTCATAGATTTTTATTTGTCCATCTGAATATGCAGCAACCTGTGGATGAATCATAAGCAAAAAAAATTAATGTAATTGGCAAATCATAGGGCATTTCAGGATGATGTGTCCTTCCCAGGTTTGATTTGAGGTCTAGTTTCAGACAACTTAATAATAGGAATACCACAGAAACTTTTCAGTTTTAGCCATGGAGCAGCTGAAGAAAATAAACAATCAAAAGAGCAAGCACACACCAAAGGATCAAAGAACTGCATAGAAAGTTAAATCAGGATTATGAAAGTTGACCATTTGAAATGCGGATCTTTGAAAGTATGGTTCTCACAAAGTACTAAGTCACTGTACAGATTCTAAGGACAAAAAATGATAAAGCAAGAGTACCAACCAACTCACAACAGTTAGAATGACATTTACATTATCTGCTTTACAGTGAGAATTTTTCAGTCTTGAAGCCTAGATTCTTAAAATTCTATATGGTGCATCTCATAATATCATTGAGAGGAAAGGAAGGGGCTATTAAAGGCATGCAGTCACTTCAGCGGTTAACGCTGTAGATGCTGAAAGAATGAATAAGGTTGGATAAAATTCTTCTCCACACATCTTGTCAATTTAATATTTCTATTGCCTTGAACATAAAAGGAACCAACAATCTGACATAAATACAGACAATTGGATCACAGCAAAAACACACTTATTCCATTTTTGGACAGATGTTAAGTTCATGATTTATGTACCTCATCATTGACTTGCAGAGCTTACTCAGGCACTGGAAGAAAATGAAAATACAAGATTCATTCTAGGAAGGTTCTATCAGGTAGCATCACAGCTTCCAGATGCTCCTCTTCTTTCCTTCCGAACATCTAAGATTTATATTTCCTCCTCCCTCCTCACAACCCTCTCTTCCCTTCAATAAGAATGCTGAGTGTTGGCTTGTCGACAGGAAACTAGCTATAAACCTCCAATGCACAAAGATAAATTTTGAGGAAAGAGTTAATGCTTTACGACCCTCATCCAATAGAGGCTGCAAGATGTGGTATTGGAAATTCTGGTGAACTTAAGTGATGAGATTAAACTAGAATCACATGGAATAAGATGATCATAAAAGATTTAAATTTATTGTCTAACTTTGAAGGTAGTGCTTGCCAGAACAAGAGGAATATAAGTATGAAAACAGCAGACCATCGATATATATGAAGAAAGGATTTACAGGATTGAGTTAGAGTAGAGCTTCCAAATTCAACATAGTCAACCTTCTTTCCAGTACCCTCTCATTGATAACAGAAAATGACCAACATAGCTTTTCAAAAGCAAATTGCAGAATTTGGCTTCATAACCAATCACCTCTGTATGAACAATACATTTTTGCAGGATAAGTTTGACTACTCTTTAAAAATTTTCAGTAAGACATTTACTCACTTACTCCACTCACTGAAAGTACATACTGAACTTGCCAACTTTGACAGGAGAAATCTTACTAGATGAAGCAACACAAGTACAAACAAATGCAAACTATATCCACTACTGCAGAAACCATGCAAAGCCAGTTCTAAGCAAGTAATGACACAACTAACCAATTTCAGACACGTTTCTTGAGCATCTCCTAATTGAATATCAGGAACTTGACATGTGTTTCTATCAAAGCACAGTTATAAGCAAGTAACGACCAAACTAACCAATTTCAGACACGTTTCTGCATCTCCAAATTGAATATCAAGAACTTGACTCGTGTTTCTATCAAAGCACTTGCACAACTTCCAGTGATGCCCTTCAGTATCTAAAGCATAAGAAAGCAAATATGCAACCTTCAGCCAGGAGGTAAATATAAGATAATCAAAGGATAATTCAGTCTTTACTTATTCCCCACATTCATTAGCATAAAAACCTATCTTGCATCCACTAAAAGTAAAAAACAACAAAATTCAAAATCACAAGAATTATTTATGCAAAAGCTGATCATTCTTTTGTCTATTTTCAACTATAACAAACCTGTGGAGTAAAAACTAAATTGGCAAGTTCAGTAGGTACCTTCAGTGACTTCCTCCCACAAAGACAAAGTTCCATCAGCACCAATGCAAGCAACTGCATCTCCATACTCCGGTGGGACCCATACAACTTTCAAAATGCTGCTCTCCTGGACCTAATTGCAGACCAGCACCACGCAGGCCCAAATCCATCAGAAAATACTGACTTCCTCAGTAAGCCACACCACGTAAGAGTAAACCGAAATACATCCAAAACAAACATCTTGATTACTAAAAGACTGGTCACCATTCAGCCCTTTCAATATGACATAACGGAATATCAAACCCACCAATCAAACTAAAATCAGTAAACCACAAGAAAATCCGCACCAGAGAAATTGCAACGCCAAATGCACCGAAATTTACAATAATAGTAAAAAAAAAAAAAAAAACAAACAAACAAACATTAGAGAGAGAGAGAGAGAGAGGGAATTGGGTGACCTTAAACCTGGATGTAGAAATGAAGGTTGAAGAAGCTGGGTCAGTAGAATCATATATGAGCAAGGAACCATCAACCAGTCCTGCTGCCAATCTCTGGCCACTATAATTCCAAGCTGTGCATCGGGTGCCTTTATCGAGTGTCAAAATGCTTTTATCCATCTCTGTATCCCGCTATCAACAAATCATGTATCGCTTTAGTATCAATTGTGGGTGTTTCTCATACAACCCAACAGACAACTCAAGTGTTGTTTTTGGCTCTAAAACCCTAATTCAATTGGGGTTCTTTTAGAGAATTCCTTTATTCAATTTAAATTAATGTTTTTTCCAGCATGAATTTGTTATGCGTCCGGCCCACAGGAAAACCCCAACACGCCCGACTACCCCTTTAAAATAGCCCAAAATAAGTATTGGACAATCATATTGATCAAATCAATCTCCTTTTTGTCTTAAACTCATTTTTATTTTTATTTTTTAATAAATCAGTTACAATCAAATCACACTGTAAATTTCAATCACTAAATGTTGCAAAGTTTTAAAAATTACACTTAATATCTATAAAATTTGCATCTGTCTAACAACTAGGTCTCTCTATTAGTTAAAATTCACTGAATTTGTCGATAATAATAAAAAAATTGAATAAAAATTGATATTTACCCTAATTGACTTATTACTAACATCACATATTATAACTAAATTATCTTTATAACAATGAAAATATTTCTCCCCCACTAAAAAATACTTAATTTATGTTTTTGCAAACACTCCCCTGATTCCGACACTCTTTTCTCTTGTGCTTATTGGATTGGAATTTGAAATAGGGAAGTATAAATGCTGTGGCTGGAAAACTTTTTTGAATTGTAGTTCCGCCAATTCGAAAAATCGTGCGGACAACATTACGTTTGGACTCACACGCTCTTACTCTCAGTGTTTATAAATGTTGGCATTTATGGATATTGATTTTGTGAATGTACCTCATGTCATATATAAATTAATGTTGTGCTTTTCATATATATATATATATATATACATGCACACTACAACTATTTTCCAAATTTCCAACTACTGTGTGCACGTAGGTTTGAAAAATAAATTTAATTAATTAATAATCGATTGACATTAATAAATAAAAGCTCGTTTGAATTTGATCAAACTTGAAAGAAATTTCATGAATCAAAACCTCCTGTCAATTACATTAGTATACGTATATATGAGTTGTCTTAGTCCATCATTTAAGCTTCAGTTTGAGGTTCAAATGCCAGAAAATACATGAATATTTATCTTATGTTTAATAATGTAATAAACGATTCTCGTCAATGTATATACATATATACGCGTAGTCAACCTGGTTGACGTCCAAGCATCCCCTCCCCAAAATCGCGATGGATATTTGATCATTTTATCTTCGATTGTTGTAGTCTTTTTTTTTAAGTGTTACATCTTCAATAATTTTAAAGGGGTTGGATTTTTTATTTCAAATCCAATTACACCTCCTATTTCATCTAATATACCCACATCATATAATTAATATAATTCTCTTCAACAAACTAGATTATAGTAAAAAATGTAATTTACCCCCTGTATTAATAGAAATGAGCAATTATTTACCCCTTATAAAAAAATAAAACAGTAATTTATCTTTTATATTATAAAAAATAGAGTAAACCTTGGATCTAGTGGTGCATTACACGCGTTCTATATGCATTTGGGCATAATTTTTACAAATAAAAATATTATTGTATATATATATTATTTAATATATTAATACATATATATTTTGTAAAAATAATATTTAGTGATATAATATATATAAATATTTTCCTTTCTTCTTCGACGGAGTGTTGCCAGGTTGCGCTCGCCCCCGCCCTACCGCCACCATCCTTCCCCTCGCGCCTTTGTCGCCCCTCCGTTGCGTTGCCGCTCCCCCTCCCCCTTCCATCTTCCTCTTCTGCCGTCGCCACCTCCGCCATCCTCGCACCCAGATCCGCCGCCCCCTCCTCCTTCCTCCTTCCTCCTCCCCCATCGCCACCCCCTTCCTCCGGCCCCTTCCCTCGCCTAGATCCGCCGCTCTCCTACGGGTTTCTCTCTCTTTCTCTGTATATATCAATACATATATATAAATAGTTTTATTATAAAAGTATAAATATAATATATAAAGATTTAATTGTATATAATTTATAATTTTAAATTTAAATTGTTGATTTGAACAGATAAAATCTACACCATTGAGTAGTTAAATTTGGATTGTAGATTGATCAAGATCCAACGGTCATTAAATAAGGATACACACAAAGCACATCAAGAAAGTAAATTGCTCTATTTTTGATAACACGATGGATAAATTGCTTATTTACGTTAATACAAAGATAAATTGTATTTAACCCCTAGATTATACAATCATAGTGCATATATAATTATATACAGTGGATATGTATATATTAAACGAAATATAAATGTAATAAAGTTTGAAATAAAAACAAAAATTCAAACCAAAAGTTTCATGTATAACCAGACAAGTGACCTTCACAAATTGGAACACCGTGTTATTTTTTTTATAAATTACAATGAGCGTGGGATAATTTGAATTTGAATCCAAATCTTGTCTGTCAGCTCAATCAAATGTTGATCAGCAAATTAGAGCATGGCTTGAAAATACAACATATAAATTCTAATGTTAGAACTATTTTTTGTATGCATAAATATCAAATAATATGAAGTATAAAATTTATATTGTACTGATATTGTGTAATTCATATTACAGATATATATACATATATACTTTAATGCTCGATTCATGTAAAAAAACAAAACGACCCATTTAGGATTGGCCAACAGGATGGTTGGATTTCAGAATGAGAAATCACACTAGAATCAAGAACATGAAGTACTCATAGCTAATAAATATCACTACTTGTTTTCAGACAATGAAGCGTTCTAATCCAAATCTTCATTACCTCCGTCAACTTTGAGTGGTTTCTGCCCGGAAAACCACATAGTCAAAGGACAAAGCTAAAACCCATAATTATTTATGGTCAATTCAACATTCCCGGCCAAAAAAAAAAAAAACAGAAGGCTAGCTAGCTGCTGATATTCGGACACCTGTACATATATAACTAAACAAGCAACCAAACATGCCCTAATCATCAGGAACAAGATACACCAATAGAAGCGGCAGCCGTAAACCTATCCGACGCGGTTCTTCTGACCAAAGACCTCATGATTTCCGGCGACACCCCGTCGAATTCCGGGCTTTCTGGAATCGTGGAAAGCGGGCCCGACCTGTCATAAAACCCTCTTCCAAGAACCGCGTCGACGTTGTTCATATTGCTACTGCTTTTGGGCCGGAAAACAGCCCGGATCAGCCTGTGGAGAGAGCGGGAAATCTTCGAGGCGGGTTTCTTGGTCGGAGGCGGCGGAGGAGGAGGACGGCGACCTGATAAATGGGGCATTGAAAGGGTTCTTGAAGCTATGGCTGAATCCAGCTGTTTCTCGAACGCTTTCAACTCAAACGAATCGTACAGCGAACTCCCACAGTCCCATATTACGTGATTGATCTTGACTTCTGATGATGATTTGTTTGCCAACTTTTTCTGCTCCGTTACCTCTGCTGCTTTCTCCATCTTTGGAAATTAATGAAGATT
>NW_011628051.1:314397-323583 GCF_000512975.1 Sesamum indicum | reverse complement strand
TAGTTGAGTTTCTTTGTGGTGGATGGAATTCACGTCTCTTGAATATATACCACAATTGCTTGCATGTGAAAAGGGCATTTATGAATGGTCATGGGAGTAGGTTCATTACAGTTAATTTGAATACAATATCTTCGAAGATTATGTATGTATGTATGTATTCTTATGGAATAAGAAAACCCTTATTATTATTTTTTAAAAACCCTAATCATTTTAATACATATATACTTTTCGACGTATATATTAATATTAGTACTCTAGTGGTTATTACCAAAAAAAGAAACCTCTATACTTATTGATTATTTATCCACGTTTATAGACAAAATTGTTAGTATATTGATTTTGTATCAGTTCATTAAATGTATAATTAAATTTAACAAAATTTTCCCGTGCGTTCTTTATTGGACGTTAAAAACTCTATAGTATATCACGTTGACTGGAGATAAAAACATAGGATTAAATACAATTCCCTTCTAGTATCTTCTGTATTTTTACGTTTCAGTCATTTATCTTCTAAGGATAGCAAATAGATCCTATAATTTTTATTTTTTTTGCTAATTTGATCCTATAGTCGGAGTTTACAAATATTGCTGAAAAAAACATGTTCTACAGGTCTTTTAATTTAGGGTTTTTGTTCATAAAATTGATATTTCCACTGATTACATCATAATTATATATAAAATGAAGTACATGGCTTGAATACTAAAGTAATTTCTTGAAATGATGATAATGGTGGAAAAAATAAAAATTGAGATGTGATGGGCGTACATATGTGGAGGATACGGTGAATAGAAAAACAATTAATGATGAAACCTTCAATTTTAATATATATGAAGAAAATTGACTTTACTGTTTTGCTGCGGACTTTACACGGCGGGGTTGAAGTTGAACCGGCTCCGGTTCGCACTTGAGAACCTCACATGACTTCAATGTGAAGATCTGGATCTCTACACCTCATTCATCTTTATTTTATATTTAATTCATTTACCCATCTTTAATTATAAAGTGGTCCAAATATATAGCTGGATTTGAATGAAATATGCATCAATTACTTAGACTTTAAAGAAATTGACTCGCACGACATAGGTGAAAATGCTTACTTATTTGGTGCGTTCATTAACTTATGATATCGTACCTGTCATGGGATCTCGATTTTAATGATAAACATGTAGTTTTGGTCCATTAATATAGGGGTAGTGACAGTTTTGGATCTGGTCAATATCAAAATTTGAAATAAAGAACCGTAATTTATGAAAAATGACTACTTTTGTTCAAAAAAATTCTAATTTGGCCGTAATTTTTCATATAGCCTGCACGTGACACCTAGAAATTTAAAATTTTTGATAAAATTAAGATTCTTTAGACTAAAATTGTTATTTTTTTTCATAAATTATAATTCGTTATTTCAAATCTCGAATTAACATGGACCGAAACTGCTACAACTCTTATATTATTGAAACAAAATTGCAAACTCCCCGACTTTAATGGTTAAATTAGACTTTACAATCTATTTGAACTTGAAATATAACAAATATTGGTTTTAATTAGCTGTAACGATGGATTACTTTTTTATCACAAAATAATATGATTAATTGAATCTTTTTGTTAATGTGAGGATTATGTTGATGAATAATTTACAATTATTTTCTAAAAAAATAATAATTTTGGAGGTCTGTCCTATTATACGGCGATGATCGAAGTTGAAGCTGTTCAAAATTTTGTATATAAAAAAGACAAAGGAAAAAAAAAAAAAATGGTTATGAGTGCATCTCTATCTTATTTGAAAGGCATCTTTTCTTAGTGTGATTGGCTTGTTCTAATTTGGAGGTCTTGCTGATGTAGGAATTCATGTTGGAGGGTGAAGTTTTGTCTTGGTTTTCCAGCACTCCAAAATGAAATACATATATAAACCTTAATATTATCAATAAAGCTTTATCTACCTTATTTAATCTTAAAGATGCTAAAACAGACAAAACTAATCCAATAATGGCATGAATTTGATGAAGAAACAAATAATCGGACAAAAAAATAAATAATCTGAGGGGAACCCACATGAAATTAATGTGTGTTTATTTGTAACGGGTGTTTGTCTCACTTAATATGAATTTTCTATAATGTGATTTTATTCTTCAAATCAATGTGTTGTTGCGGAAAAATCACAGTTTTGTCCCATATATGTTAGGTCATTTTTCAACACAGTCTCATTTATTTCGATCTTCTATCATTGTTTCTCATAAGTTGAAATTTTTTTCAATTTTAGTCCTCATGACACTTTTTCGGTCAGTAATTAACGAAGACATTAGCAGGTTGGTAAGGGGGATTCTAATGATTTTGTTAATTATTAGACATAAAATGCATATGGGGACTAAAATTGAGAAAATTTTTAATTTATGGGATGCAATATATGTGAAAAGATCGTAATCGAGTAAAATTAAAAAAAATCATAACACATGAGACTAAAAATACATTTTTCTCTGTATTTGCTTAATTGATATTGATAAAATTATGTAATCACCATATTTATTTAAAAAAAAAAAAGAGGATGCGTGTATGTAAGTAGTGATATAAATAATTTACCTGAAATTACTTCTGTCCGATAATTAATTTAGTGAAATAATGTTGTTTTCATTCGTGCTATTCAGGAAAATGACTCAAAACCTAATGACTGTAACTTGTGCGTATTATTATTAATTTTTTAATAGAAGCGATAATTTGTTTTTATAGTAATGTCTCAAAGAATCGATTAATTAGATATAGACAATATAATCTGAATAATATTTAATTATAAAAAATAATAAACTCACATAAAAATAAATCAAATACACTTAAGTCGAAACCAAGTAACACATAAAATATCTTTTAAATATATAAACGCATGCAAATACGCAACTCCAACTGTGGCTGGTGATGAAAAGTTGAAATTCTATAATTGCCCGGACCATCATTCCCTATTATATGCAAAACATTTGTTATGTGTTTATTTGTTTATTTTGATGAGGTATCCCCAAATTTATGGCTCTCCGAGACCAACCACTGGATGAAGTTGGAACATGGGACTTCCAGCTAATAGATCGACTCACATGTCTGAATGCAGTTAGACCTCGAACATGTATGAACACAACAAGCCCTTGCACTGCCGGTATATGTTGTTTATTGATGGCTATGGCTTCCCACCAAAAATTCCAAACTCACCAACACAGTATAATCAATTTCATATGTTGTTGAATAGGATCAAATGGACGCAAACACACTCCAAATTAATGAACCTGGGATTTTGTTGCTTCCTATAGTTTTAACAAAATTTTATTGTATTTCTCACAGCTAAATTACTTGAATTATACACTACAAATAGCACGATAACTGTCGTCTGAATTACTTATATTATACATGAAACCGTATGATCTGAATCGTGGAATTGTTTCAACTTCAACTTCACTATGTACTCAGTCAACTACGTCGCTGCTAAAAAGCTTGAACTGTCTGGCGTCTTGAACTAGCTTCCTTATAGAAGAGAACGCGCCCATGATCCCCACGCAGGAGAACACAACAATGATAGAGTAGTTCACCCAATAAGCAAGAGATGATTTTCTTGGTTTATAGGTCATGTTGTAGAGAAGCATCGGGAGAACAAAATCGAGAGGGATAAAGCCGATGGCTCCAACGACAGCACTTATGTCACCGAAGAAAGGTAGCATTGCAGCAAAAAATCCACAAGCTATAACGTACAGAGAGCGGAGAATTATTCTCGGGATCAAGTTTCTTTTGGAGAACATGCCCTTTTTGACATCAGCTGATTTCTTTTCCATAATCTCATAAGCTACTTGGGAATACACCTGATAATAAATGTCGGAAATTTTTTTAAGAAATAATAAGGGGAAGTTTGAAAATAAGATGCGTAGGACTGCTGTATTGATCTTACCAGGCCAATGGCAAGGAGTTGAAGAAGAACGAATACAATTGCGAGACCTAAAAGCCATACCGGTGCCAAGGAAGGTCCCTCGTCCGGCATCAAACTTTTGAGAATATTTGAGTTGGACTTGTTCCCAAATACCCAATATCCGGAAACAGCAGCAGAGTAGAAGGTGAAGAAAATTACAGTGTAACACATAATTAGGCCTTTCACCATCTTCCCCGTGGCCGGTGGAGCCAGTGTTGCCTGTCATTGGTCCAGAAGGAAAAATTACAAGACTGATTATGATGCACTAAAATATGAGGTGGTATAGTGTTGTCTAATATAAGTCCATGATCAATGCATAGTATTTAGATGAACTAGCTCTCTTAGCAGATATTTCTGTATATATGTTCTTGGCTTTGCTTTCTATAACTTTCCAAGAAAAGATATAAGAAAATTCCTATATCGTGTTGCAGGAATTCAACGAGAGAGATGATGTTACCTGTATTTCAGGTAGTATACCATTCCCGAAAATGGCAGCTATAATGGATATGGAAGTGAATGCACTGAATATCCTTGATGATTCAGAGGATTCCAAAGAATAGTCCCTTCGCGGTGCATTTTTTGAGGCACCTGCATCGGATTCAAACACAAGGATCACAATCACAATCCATTTGTACTATAGTTACGCACGTCTAGCAAATGTTTAGTCCTTCGTTTCACTCAAAAGGCATGTTTCAGGAAACAGAACTGTGATGAATCAGTAAATCTACAGAGTAGAGGAATCAACATATACTAAAATAAATTTAAATCAAAATGAAGGGCAGATATCAAAGCTCATATGAAAGTCGAGCATGATGATGATGGATATTTATTGCTCAACTTTCAATTAAAATTGAGAAGTAGATTGTCGAGTATGCAGTAATTGAGATATTGGACGCAATAAGAGGGAACTTGATAGACACTGCCTTCCGCATCCTTAGTTGCTCTCTGAAGATTTGATGACACATTCAGGAATTTGACACAAAAAGAGCCACTAAAAAGAGGTTCACCTGCGGAAATACAAGCGCCTACCACAAGAAAAGTGTAGCCCAAGCTGAGAAGCAGCGAGACGAAGTTAATATGCCTCAGAGAATGGAAGCTTGGAAACTGAGAGAGAAGTATCATAACTACTGTCACCATCGCTATGAAGTGATATAGTTTCAATGGTCCATGGGGAGAGAGGTTCGAGTACATGATCTGCACTGCCCAGAAAGAACAAATTATAAGGTCATGAAGATAATAAAACCAAAAAATGAACACTTTTACAAAGTACTTGAATATATTTTTCACAAGCCTTGAGCATAGAAATATGTCGTTAAACATGTGCGTTTGTAGTCACACGTCTGCTACACGAGGCAATTAGATCCCTGGATTGCTATACCTGGAGGCATTCCCCTGCCAGCAGAATAGCTCCAATGCTGATGCCGGTATTAATTGCCGTCTGAATGAATATCACAAAATAGAACATCCAGCCAGAACCTATTAGAACCAACAAGCAGAGTGAAATCAAAATTTTGTTTCCATGAAAAAGTACACCATAAGGAATGGAGTCTACTCTATTTTCAATAAGAGAAATGTTGTTGATCAATGCTTAAATCCTGCACTTCCCTTCCCCCGTCCCTGGATTTGAATAATATTTACTAGTACAATCCATCCACACGGATTAAATGCAATGATTTCTCACTAAAACTTGGAAAGCGAGGTGAAAAGAACATGGCGAATAACCAGTGATACGTACAAATTGTTCAGTTCCGAGGATTTAAATCTCATGTAGTGATCTTACATCGGGTTTTTGATTTATTTTTTCGGTTTGATCATTTTAAATCGGGTTTGTTTGTTCATTGTAAGATGATGGTCATATAATCAAAATTTAATGTCTTTTCTCAACAATCTTTTCTCCCTCCAACACATAGAAAACTGTGCCGTGTAATTGATATAGATTGGAGAGCAAAGCAAACAGAATCAACCACATCAATTACTCTTCACACAGTACAGTGACAGAACATTACAACCTCAACTGAAATTAGAGACAAAGCATTTATGATGCGTGAAAACAATTATTAGTATTATCAACAAAGTGGTGCAATACCTACCCAACACGTCGGCGGCGAGCTCCCGGAACCGTATGTGGCGGCGTCCAGCCTTCTCACAGTGGTCCAGCACCAACGACATGAGATAATAGGAGTAGAAGGTCACCACCCCCATCGCCGTCAAGCACAGGAACCCCAGCCCCCATCCTAACCCCCGGAAAGCGTACGGCAGCGTCAGTATTGTGGGCCCCACAATCGCCGTCGTCAAATGAAATCCGGCGTGCCACCATTTCCCTATCAGTTAAAAGTCAAAGCAACACACTCTGCAATTAACACTCTACAAATCACTACAATTCATCACACTCCACTGCAAAACTTAAACCCACAAAGACAAGAATCAAAAAGTAGGAAAGATGAAGGACAGAACGGTCACCCTTGGACTGCAAGACAAACGCCGCTCCGGCGTCCTCTTCCCGGCTGATTTCATAAAAGGGCCCATTTTGCGCCTCCTCTGCCATCGATTTTTTCAGTCAACAGCACATGTTATTGAGCAATTTAGAGATGAAAACAAGAAAAAGGGTTGGGCGTGAAGGAAGAGAGTTTGGCGTCAAATGATGCGTGCGGGGAAGTATGATATGTGCATGTAGATAGCATTGCGTGCTTACAGTTTAGCTTTTCTTGGGTTCTTGGTGGATAATACAGAGAGCATTTCTTTCGCGGTCATGGTGGGATCAATTATCGAATCAAAATGTTGGCTTTGGATGTAACTAAATTCGGAATTTTTGAGTGCGTATTTGTGCCTGGAATTTCCATACAGGAGGAAAACATTATTTTAGTCCAACTTGTTTGATTATATTAAGGAGGTACTAATTACACTCTCTTTTCTTTTTATGCCTTTCCATGCTATGAAAAAATAACCAACTACTATAAAAAGATATATATATATATTCGTATTTATAAAAATCAAACTCATAATATTATTTTTTTGTGAGGTCTGAACATTACGTATCAAATATACTCGTAAACATACCTTTACCACAGTAGAATTAGATTATCTATTTGCATTTGTATATAAAGTTGTGTTATAATCTTAATTTAAATGGTGAATAATATTTATCATACTTTTTATATCACACACTTATGTATGCATTATGTACAATTTCATTTCTAATTATCAAATAATTAATATATTTTTCAATTAAAAATACTGTGTTAATTTCTCATTCATGTAATCCCAGTACTTGAGATGAGCACGTGAGAAAAAGTCCACATTGAATTGAAATGGGGATGAACTAAATGATTGCGAGGTATTGACTTATAATTAAAAAGCGTGTTAAAAGCGTCACTCATGGATGGAAGCAAGTGAGCAACACTCAATATTCAAACCATTGAATGATGATAATTGGAGTCGATGAGGAATTAAGATTCTTTTTGAAAAATTATAGTTGATTGTCCCACTGGGGACTTTCACTCGTTACTTGTTAAGGTAAAGAGGTAGTGGAGATTAGAGTTTGAGATGTATTAATATATTTAAAATATTTATTTATTTTTTCGTCTTGGGACAACGTTAAAGTCAACGAATTAATGATTGTTATAGTTTAATGGAGAGTTACTATGATTATATTGTGACGTGCTCAATAAACTATCATCATAAGGATCAAAGGCTGAGATTTCAAGAGGTTTTGATTTTAACTATCTTATAACTAAGTTTATTTAAAATATCTTATAAGCTCCTATGTCTTATGAGATGTTTTAGAAGCTTAAAGATATTAGATTTTAGTTTAATAGTAATCTCTTGAAGTGTTTGAATGCATAAGATGTTAGAGTGTATAGCATAACAAGGTATCCTCACTGTAATAATAACTGAAAAAGTCATTAAATTATTAAAATTTAAAATCATATATAAATAGAGAGTTTTTGCTTTGGAAGGAAAAACTCCAATTATATGGAGGGTAAAAGTAAAAAACTGAAAAAATTTACGATCGTGTTCTTGTCTATTGGATGTTTAGATTAATTAGCTTATAAGATGTTTTGGAAAAAAAATGGGCGAATTTATTTTTTTAAAAAAAAAATATAATAATTTTGGTCCCATAAAATAAAAAAATTATGATGTATTTTTTGTTCCAAAAATACTATAATTTTTTAGGATACAGAACTAAATATGTTAAAATTCATAAACTGTGGCACTAGAATTGTAATTTGCCCCTCAATTTGCACTCCATTAGAATTAAATGTTGTTCTCCACATCCTTAATGAGTAAATTCAGGACCCACTCCTGCTATTCCAAAATAACAGCTTTTTCCTTTTTTCTTTTTTTAAAAGGTGTTTGTGTAATTAGACTAAACAACAACAAGAAAACATAAAATAAACATCATCGGAAAATAAATTTGGGATAAATTCAAAATGCTCACCTGATATGAATAGCATGGAGGCGGCTGACTCTTTTTGCTTCTGCATTTCTCTGCTCAACTCTTCTTCTTGCCTTCAACAATGGAACCCTCTCTCTATTGATTGGATGAGAGAGAAGTGGAGAGAAAATGGTGGTGGTGGTTTTCAAACGTAAACAAAGTGCTGCACCACTTTGTCATAAAAACGCAAAGACGGGCGGGCGTCAATGTTTGACTTGGTCCTAAATGCTACAGGTTTTTGCAGACTAAATGTGCTAATTACGTAAATTGTGGGACCACATTGATCGTGATTGTGATATTTCTTGAGTTTTATCTGATTTTCGAGTCATTCCTACTGAAATCTTTAGTGAATTTTTGTTATGCGTTTGGAGAAGGGCAAGACAGAAACACAGTAAAGATGAGAATAAGCGCGCACTTGCGTTTGTAAGAAGAAGATGAGCAGCATTCTTTTGCAATCACTGCAACTACCACAACTAACTAGACAAGAAGATAAAGTTCCTACATGATATGTTCAACATAATTCCAGTTGAACATCACATCATCAACAAAAGAAGCTGTTCTCTAATTTTTGTTGTTGGCTTCTTCTTCTGCTGCCACTTTCTTGTTGTATGCTTCCATTTCCTTCTTGTACACTTCCATTGCTTCTGCCGCTTTCTCGTTCCAAATTTGCTTCTCTACCTCACTCAATTCCTACAATCACCAAACCAAAGTAATTGACCAAATTTGCTCCATAAACGGGCTTTTCTTCAAGTGCTAAATGTATGCATACCTTCCACTTCACAGAAATGAGAGCATTGAGGGTGGAGTTGGTGATTCT
>NW_011628051.1:273923-314387 GCF_000512975.1 Sesamum indicum | reverse complement strand
TTCTTGCCTCTTTGCTGCAACGGAGAATACATTCCGATCAATCAACAGTTTCTAGTAAAATGGCTTCATAAAGACTATAAATGTACATGCTAAAAAGATCACCTGAAGAGGAGGAACGAAGAAGCAGGCTTCTTTGGTTTGTTGGGATCAGCATTCTTCTCTCCCTTCTCTTTCTTCTGCTTTTGCCGTTTCTCTTTGGTTTTCTGCAAGTAAAAATACACAATCAACAAGCATTTTACCAATTAGATTATCAGACATTTTAAGAAACATCAAATGTGAAAAGGGCCTGAATCTTATGAACAAACCTTAATCAGGGTTTCTGTTTTTTCTTTCTTTTTGAGCAGTTGCATAGCTTCTTGCTTCTGAAGTTTCATTAGCTCTTCTTCTTCCTTCTTGAGGTTAGCAGCTTCTTCCTCTTTCTTCTGTTTGTACAGCTCCATTTCTTGCATGTACTTTTCCTTACTTTTCAATGCCATCTGAAGATTCAAACAGGCAACTTAAAACCAAACTCATTGAAATAAAACAACACAAGTAGTTTTAGCGGCATATAAAGAATTGACCCTGACCTGTTCATAAGGTGCTTTCTGTTTCTCAGTCATGTTCTTCCACTCCTCACCAGTGATCCTTGCAACCTTTTAATAAAACCAATGTTCTAATTCAGCTCAAATCATAATCACACAGTTAAAAGATTTTGAAATCAGTACACCTGATGTGTTCTAACCTCCAAAACATTCTTGTTCTCTGCAAACAGAGCAGCACGGCGCTCGTTTGCGAAAATGAAATAGGCCGACATGGGCTGCTTTGGTTTCAAAGGGTCTTTTCCCTTCCTGCAACGACAGAATAAAAACATCAGAAGAGAATCACAAAGGCCTAAAATACTCAACAGGACCGAACAATTCATGAAATTTACTTTGTTTTCTTGTTATCTTTCTCTGCTTCCTGTTTGAACTGAAGATATTGTTCAAGCAACTCCATTGCAGTCTTCTGTTTCTGCTCATCCTCCAAGAGCTTCATCGCTTCATGCTCGCGCTTCTCGTTTCCGATGATCTTCAAATAAGCTTCCTTCTCAGCTTGGTATCTCTCTTCATAAGGCTTCTTTTCTTCTGCGGTGATTGTCTTCCATTTTGCGGCCAAGAGGTTCGACATCTCTTTAAAATCAGCATCTGGATTAGCTTTCTTCACCTGACAACATCAGCAACAAGAAAACCTCAGCTAAACTCAACAAATAGGTTTGATAATACCAACCAGATCTACGCCTATCACCCATATATACCTCATTCCACTGGTCTTTGCACCACAGCACATACGGAGGGGATGGCTTCTTTCTTGCACTCTTCTTCTTGTCTTTCTTTTCTTGTTCTTGGTCTTTGAGCGAGATTCCGATCGGGAACGCCTGTTAGAAACAACATCCATCATTAAAAGAACAAGAATAAGGTTGAAATGAAAATTTTCTTTGACTCAAATAAGATTAATCTCTGCAAGAAAACCAACAATGCAAATGATAGAAAAAGAACTAACCATGGTGGGCTTAAACTCCTTCATCTTCTGCAACTTCTTGAGTTCAATCTTGAGCTTCTCTTGCTCCCTATCCCTCATTTCTAGCTCTTCCTCCTTCTGCTTGAGCGATTCCTCTCTGGCCTTCAACATCTCCTCGGTCTGCACCTTCTCCAGCTTCAACTTCTCAAGCTGCTCTTGCATTTCCTGCAATTCTTTCTCGAAAGAAGACACCTCGGACGACTGCTGTTTCGCCTTCGACGTCCCTTTCTTGGTTTTCTTCTGGGACTTGGGTTGGGAGAGGCTCTCGTGATTCTCTTTTCCGGTCGAGTTCTCCGGTGGCAGCGCGGCCACAGGGGACGATTCCGGTAGGGTCCCGGCGATGATGTTGGCCTCACTCAATGATGGGTTTTTCTGCTTTAGCGCTTTTCTTGACCGCCCTTTCCTAGTGGGTGCCGGGTCGGCGACGACGGGCATTTCAGCAATGGCAGCCATTGTGTTAAATTTGTGTAGGGTTGAGAGAGGAGAGAGATGAATAGTTAGCTTGATCCTGAGCGCAGAGAGAGAAGAATTATATAGTGGGGGAAGGCTAACGGTCGGATAGTTTTCAAATTTTGAATTCAGTGTTTGAGTTTTGCTTCGTATTCCACCATAAATGAATTTACCGTTGGAGAGCTCACCACTAACTATAAAAGGAGAAATTGCACTTTTAGTGTTACAATTTACGAATTTAGCACATTTGGTCACACATTATTTCATCCCCTTTTAAAAGAATTTTAAATTAAATTAAACTAAATAAAAAAATTAGAAAAATAAAAATAAACTATGGAAGATGTTGCCATTATTATGATACTATAAAATAAACTATTGATATTACGATATAAAATCAAAAGATTCATAAAAGACATCAGGCAATTTTCCAGCCGGATTATCAGTATAAAGCATGATTCGATATTAATATCGTAGCAAGGAATATAAATATAAAGACTATATCAAAAATCATAATTTGGTTACATCTTTCAAACATTTGGACAGAACTAATGCAAGAAAATGAACTCTTCTGCTGATTACAATAATGTATGTAAATTACGCCAGCCAATGCAGGTTTACCTGATATTGAATACAAGTGAAGTAGCTCTTATTTACATCTAAATATTGTGAAATACAACTTCCAATCCCTCAAAAAATGCATCAGATTCGGGAACTCCATTTCTCAACCATTTCTGTCAACCGATCGTTCCCATGAAGAGAAGACACCAGCACAGGTCCTTCAAGAAATCGACAAATGAATTCCTCGTTCAAAATGAATTATTTCTCAACCATTTACCACCATTTCCATCAGCAGATCGTTCCAAGCATCGATAGGGCCAGGCAGACACCAATGCAGGCAATCATTAATGATCGTTGCGTTCTTGCCTTTGGCAAATGGTTGAAAGAATCTATATGGGCCTGGATGTCCGTCAGGTCTCAATAGTGAGAGAGGAGTCACGTCAAGAAGCTTCAGATTTACTCTTTTCTCTGAAGCTTTAGCTGATGCCTTCTCAAATTCATCTAGCTCTATGTCCCGGAGAATTTTGTTCAGCTCATTCAACTCGAATTCACCTTCCTTTGCTGGTTCCTTTCTTTTACAAGCTCCACCGCTGAACCATTCCCCACCCTCGAAGTGATCGGGCGTGGTGGTCCTGTAAAAGATCATCCCCTTGTGATTCGACGAAATAATGTAGTCAAAAACGTTCCTGATCACTTTACGGTAAGCAAAGTTGAAACCAAGCTCGGTGAGGTTCCTCTTGGGGCAGTAATGACAACCCAATATGGTATCCTTCTCATAGTAGATTGCAGTTTTAATGAACCATTTACCAGCTGCAATGATCATATAATTCAAGCTCTTGTACTGCTCGGTCCAATTCTTGTCAAGTTTGTCAAGATGCAGTTCGATTTCAGATGTAGAAACACCGTTTATATCTTCGAAAATGGCAGCTTGAGTAAGAAAAGGGGACCAGATAACAGAAACAGTAAAGTTGTACGAGGGGAAGAGCCATCTCCGCGATTTGTAGTTCTCATCATGGTAAACTTCAATAGCCTTTTCATCCTGAATGGCATTTAACGTAGTTTTAGTCAATTTTGAGTATTGGAAAGAATTCTTCATTGCTATATTAACTTCAATAACTTAGGCCCATGTAGAAAAACATTGAAAAACCAAATGAAACTAGAGACCAACTGAATAAGTGTATCAAGAAGATCTTTTAAGGCAGAACAGAAGCAGTAAAAACTAAGAGTTAACAGCGGATACACAAGCAATGAACAATAGTTATATATGACTGGTACTCCTACTCAAGCAATAACATGGGGACCAGCAAATCTATAAGAATCTATAACCTATACCTACTAACCATTCACTAGCAATGTTATATGGGGAATCTGAAGAATGAGTACTAACCAGAGGAACCTTTTTCGACCAATCAAAACAGAGAAAAAGGCTCAATGCAATATCATCAACCAACTCTTTTTCTAATCACAAGAAGAGAAATCTTACTATGTTTGTTCTGCTTCCTTGTTAGACACAAAAATGAAAATTGACATCAAGCAACCATGTCAAGGTGACAAAGGCACAAAAAATAAACACATACGAAATTGTACTAAAATGCCCAAACAACACAACGTGAACAATAATGTCTCTGTCCATACTCAACAATCAAGACCTTTGCTACCTTAATTTTTGGTCTAATTAGCAGCCAAAACAAAATAAAAGGTTTTTTTCTGGATCATCACTGACATGGGTGCACATATTACAAAAACAGCTCAAATTCATTTTAGCAAAAGTCCATCACAAAATAATATCGTAATGACAAACCAATGCATTATCCACACACAAAGTGATCCATTCAAACCTAAATCACAACTCACTGTTAACATAATGACTAACAAAAGCAAATTCATGAACTTGACACTGAACCAATTATAGAGGTAGCCACATAGACTTACCGTTGAGAGTATGCAGAGAAATGATTGGACATGGTTTCGTGATATTGAATCCCCAATGAATGCCCAACTTTTGTTCCTCATCAACTCCAGAAACCTCGTGGGGTCAAATCGGGGCAACTCACAACCACGGGGTTTCCACCTCCAGTAAAGATAATCCGTGTCCGGTCGCCCATTCTTCATACAATTCTGGTGGTCTTCGATGATGCTGCAACTTACATTCGTGTAAAAAGGTTCTCCCTCATAAGGAACCCAATCCCCAATAAAAGGATTACACTTTCCTTCACTGTCTGAGGGCTCAGTGCCATATTCTGCAAAGAATTTTAAGTACATAAATGCACAGAGAGCTCATAAAACAGAAACCAGCCAACTTTTACCAGTAGAGCAAGACAGCATCACATATTTACACAACTAAACAATGCAGAGAAATTTTTATAAATCACTAGTAGTATCACTGTAAGACCCTCAGTATCTCTACCACATGGTTAACAACAATGCATAGTAGATTCGAACTTCAACTCAAATCTCAAACAACTTTTTGCCAAAATCTTGCTTACTCATATTCAGGACATCTCCTTAGCATCACAATAACCATTTCATCAGTAAGTATAAACAAGAGTAGAGTGAGAGGCAAAAGATCTTACCTTGAGTGGGATTCTCATCTATATTCTCTTGGGAATCAACAGAAACAACAGTGGGTGCTGAAATCCGAGTGTTTTCAAGAAAAGGGGCGCCCGGAACTGGAGAAATATCGGAAGATCTGTTATAAAGAAGCCTAAATGCAAGACCCACCAAAAGAACTGAAACCCCCAACTTGATAACAAAGTAATTGTTCTTCTGAAGAGCCCTCCACCAAGATTTCCAATCGTAAACCATTTTCCTCGCCATTTTCTGATTCTCAGCTCCTTCCCAATCTCAGACAAGTCTACCGCAGTATCTGCACTTACATATAACTCTTAGTCTTCAAGAGCGAGTTTCTCAAGTTCGTTCTTGTTTTGTCCTTCCCCTATCTATTTCTGCGCTTCTCATCTTGTCTCCATTATATTTTTCTTGCGAGTGCTTCAGCAGATGATTGCAGTTCACATGTATTCTTATGATTTGGCAAAGGGATTCAAGTACTTAACCGACAACGGAAAACGGGAGCACCAAGGAAAGGGCTTTCCCCAACGTCCTACTAATCATTTACTCTTACTATGTTTCTCTTTTTATCTTTCATTTTAGCAATTCTCTTCAAAATTTATCATAATTATTAATATTTTATTATTATTTAAAAATTATAAATATTTTTTAATTTTAAATATTATCTAACGATTAGTCCAATTAGTTAGTTCTCATTAATTGGGTTAGATCACTATAAAAAAATATTTATAATTTTTAAATAATCTAACTGGCTAATTGAACGATTTTTTTAATAAATTTTCAAATTTTTTCATCAATATTATCATATTTTTTACAATTATTTTATTTTTTTAAAAAAAATACAGTAAGGACAAAGTTAATAATTTCATATCTCCATCCAAAAATTACATAATTTCATCAGGGGATTATTAGTAATTTTTCAAACAGTAAAAGAATATTCAAAAAGCCTCACAAGAATTCGTTGTAATTTAACCTTAATTTTCTATTTTGACTCCTAAACTTAAAAAGGAAATTGTCCAATTGTGTTTTTACTGATTTAAAATTGAAGATGTAGTAAAAACATTAAAATTTCCATGTGTATTATATTAATATTTAAATATATTGTAACGAGCGATGCAATCGATATTCAGTTACTTGAGCTTTGTTTACCCTAACTCCATGAATCTTATAGATAAAAATTCCTCATTTACCATCAATGTTGAATGTCAAGAAAGAAGTAGAATAATAGGTTGTGTTGGATTTAAATAATTAATATTTACTACTAAAATGTAATTTACAAGATAATATATAAAAACTCCAACTAATACAATAAAAAAATATATAAAATAACTAGTCTTTTACGCTTTTCAATGAGGGCTGGTGATGAATTGGATCACGAAACCCTAATTAATTGCGACTCATTCCCCAAGAGATTCTATCATTATCAAAGCAATTTGCTATGTACATTTCTATTTTGAATAACAAAAGGTTTCATTCTAATCAAAGTTGATCAGATTGAATTAAATTTGTATATAAATTGATAACAAGTGTATTACATTCTGTTATATTTGATCAAAACTGATATGATCAGCATTTCTCTTGAACAAAATGAAGAGATGACGACGTGAATTTTAAATATGTGATATATGAAGTGCAATATGAGATGTAATATCAACTTGTAATAAAAGTTCCCAACTGTGTGTCACCAACAACGTTGTCATCAAACCATGAATACATCAATCAATCTGTTCAAAGGCATCCCAGCAACTGCGTCCATAAGCCTGCAGCCATCTTTGCAAATTGCTGAGAACCAAGAAATAAAACCAAAACAGCCACACACATTGAGTTGGAAATACATCGGGTGGTTTCATGCCTGAAATTGCAGTAAATACAAATTCATTGTTTCCGGAACTAACGGAAAGCATTTACAGCAACTTCCGGACTGATGTGTTGCCCCGGAAGGTACGAGTTATGATGCATAATGTGCTCTGGGAGATAGAACTGTTACTATGTGCAGAAGTTGGCAAGAATGTAGCACTTTCAGCTAACTCTGGGATTGAGCAATAAATCTCGGAACTCTCATACCGAATCCATGCTTCGCCCTCTCAACGCTGTTAATTATCAATCATCACAAGCACTTTCTTAGGTTGATCTATGACACAAGAAATGCAATGGCTAATAGATTTAACATTCAAGTTTGGGAGGAATAATGCTTCTAATATTATGACTGGTTTTGAGACTATTCTCCTCAGATTTTAATGCAGTTAGCGGAAATTGCTAAAATGATAGACTATAATTCATGGGATAAGGAAAAGAAATTGCCGTAAAGAGTAATCATCTGAAGTTGTTAAACTATGTCGACTAGTCAGCTTCAGTCGCTGCTGTTTACTTTGAATTCAGATGGAAGTATCAGTTACCAAGAGTAAGAATACTAGTAATTTCTTGCAGCAAGCTGAGAAAAACTTACGTCGTTGCAAGTTTGCCGAGGCTGTCTAGTTCTTCCCCGCTTTGCTCGTCGACCACTTTCCCTGAAATCTCAATGAGATAAGACTTGTGTCTTGTTTTCGGAAGACCTCGGCTGACAAGCAAGTCTAAATCTTTCTGGTGAAGTTCACGCCCGTTGACAAAGACCCCTGTGTTTCCAGCAGCGCAGTTCTCTGGCATGGGATAATTGAATTCCTCGATATTTGGCTGCATAATGTGAACTTTCCATCATGGATGCTTATGAATTAGTATATACAAAGGCATATCTTTTCAAGTATGATTCAAGTTTTCATTATACAAATTTAGGTCTTTCGAAGAGAGAATGTTTTAGATATACATTAAACTCACCATAACAATGCCCAGACAAGGATGGCCCATCACACCCCAAAATCCAGCTTGGATATCGTACCTGGTTCATTAGAAGATTGGCAAATATTAGCATTCTGGAACGATATAAGAAGAGTCTTGTCATACTTCTCGAGCTCCAAAAGTAATTCCAAATGCAAGGAGGAGCCTTTTTAAAGGAAAGGAAGATATGTTTTGCTGCTCCAATTTAGTAATTATGTTGTATCATTGTAAATTGTAATATAGCATATCCGTCATGTCCAAACCTTCAGAAATAAACATGACTCCTTACGCCTCTTAAATAGTTTTAATATTTTAGGATGAAATATTCAATATACAAATTTCCAAATTTACGTCCATATTTTCATGAAAATGCTTCATTTAGTTCATTTTTGTCCTTATCTCTAGACAATTTAATGCTCATATTCAGTAATCTTAATAATATTTTGACATGTCTCCATCCAACACAGATATATTTTATCAGATCTGCAGTTAACAAGGATGTCGAAGATAACTTTGCATATGAACATACCAGTACTCTCCGGGTTGAACAGGCCCAGCTAGCTTTTCAGCCTTCTTAACTAGATGATCTGGTATTAAGCGCCCGTTGACAAAAACTTCTGATCCACCAACTTCCACATTTTGCTTAGATTTTGTGAAGTCTTTGAAGCCCTTTTTAATAAGACCTGTAAATAAAGAGTCCCTTCCTTTGTTAACCATTGGATGAGCTTCTCCACTTTTGTCCATAGACTCCTGGGATACACAGCTGTTTGAAAATTCATTTAAGGACATGTCGATCTCAGTTGCTACTGCTGGATTGTTTACAGAATTATGCTCGGAGGTACTCTGGTCAAACTTCGATCGTTTACTTTTGTTTCCCTTGTCAAATCGGCTGACAACAACATCATCACAACAATGCTCAGGGCATTGCACGGAAGGGAAATCAGGATGCTGAAAAGACTCGACTTCTGTTAACTGTGGCTCTGCAGACAGAGAACTATATTTTTTAGATGCTAAGTTTTCTGGGATTTTCTCATCCTCAGAGACAGTCAAAGTCGAAGAAAGATGACCCAACAACTTCTCAGACTCGCCAGAATTTGATTTCTGGTCCGCTGGAAACTGAGGCACAGAATCATCATAATCATCAGAGCAAGCAGTCCTGTTGCCTCCATTTGAACCACCATGCAAAATTTTCCCATTTTCATCAACTATCACACTAGAGCCGTCTTCAATCTCAGTTGGCACATGGCTGACATGTGCAGAAACTGACATGCTAAAACCCTTATTCCCAAGTTCTAACAAGATTATTGAAGAACAGGCCCCACATTTCATTTTTTGTTGGTTCTTTGCCAGTGAGATGTGTTTTCGTGAGAGTTTGAGTAACTCAAAGCAGTTAGAGCATGCTATGAAAGGAGCACCACCTGCAATTGGTTGACATACTTTCCCACTCCGATGAGCTACGACTACCTTCCGAGGACGTTGGTGATTAAGTTCATTTTCAGAATCCACGTCATTTGAACTCAAAGTTAGGGGTTGTTGAGAATACGAAGTATGCAACCTGGAGCGTCCGGAACCATAACCCCGTGGTCCGTGTTGAACAGGAGTGAGATGGTGATGATAATTTGGATTTGAAGGTTCATTTTGAGACCTTTGATCATGCAAACCAGAGGGACCAATCTTAGGAGGCAAATGCCAATACTTATTATAGCAGTGAACACAAGAGCAAGCCGGCTGGTGAAAATAGTTTTCATGTGGGTGTAACATAAGGAGGTGGTGATTGACACGGTCATAGAAACCATGAGAATTCTCATTATGGGGCCAATACATATATTGAGATTGCGGTTGGTGATGCAGCCTCTGAAACATTTCTTGCTGAGGTGTATCAGCATAACCCTGGAACTCATAAGGGTGTCCTCTTAGAGGATGTGTGGGTTCCTGCAAACTTGGGCCATACCCATCTCTATAAGGAAAAAATCCAGGATTTTGGCTTAAATAGGCGGCCGAAATATCATCTGGGCAAAGTTGTTGCTTGTTTTCACCATGTGAACTAGTCAAGCCTTCTTGAAGATAAGCAGCATGATGCCTGGGATAAGGATCAGGGAGAGTTGGAGAACCCATCCTCTGATTAGTTCCAATCCTTCCCTTGGATCTCTCTGTCACCTCACAAGAACGACTAAGTTGATCCGTCAACTCATCAAGTTTCCTTAGGAGCTCTGCTCGACCATTCTCTGATTTCTCAACCATAGAAAGCCCATTCCAGTCGTGATCCAGATATCTTCCCCTGTCACCCTGTTCGTAATAATAGTTTGTGTTGTAACTCGACGTCCCTTTACTTTTCACACCCTGCATGTCTGTAAAATGCCTTGACCTTAATGACTCAATTGGAGGCCTGATATTATAAAAGGTCTTTTCACTGTGAACAGTTACATATTCTGGCCTATCCACTTTCAACTCACCATTTCTGCCCTCATTTCTGTTATGAACTCCCTGAGAATATGAACTGTACTCATCATCTAAGTCCTCCCTTCTTCTCATCGTTTCTTTTCCTTTCTTCCTTGCATTGGAACTAGATAGTACATCTGCGCTTTCAGCTTGTGATATGGAACTACCGTTGGAAGCCATTCTTTCATTATGGATATACACTACTTGACCTCTCTCAATTACATCTGCACTTTCCATGGGAACCTCAGAAATATTAGATATATTGCCTGCCTCAGAAGTTCCAATATCCTCTACATCAGACATCTTCAGTGATCCATCTCCCGGAAACCCGTTCTTTTTAGCTGCAAAACCAAACAAAAGAAGGAGAAAGAAAACCGATTTATAATCAACTCACTGACATCAAGACTACAATATCCTACTCATCATTTGAACAACTTTCATCAGATAAAATCTGTATCTCATTGTAAATAATAAAATGCAAACACAGACGCAGGATCACAATATCAACCCCTTATCCAGATGTACAATTACAAATAACCATAATTCAAAATCAAGACTTCATAAGTTCAAATAATCACTGACGATATAACCAAAACTAACCGAAGAGGAACTCGTTTAGTATCAGGACAATGCAACTCCTGTTATAATTAGACATACACGCATCAAGACTAATAAACAATTAGCTTAAACGTTCCAAAAAAACGACACCTTCCCGCTCAATCGCGTGAATAGCATCTGAGATCAAAGATTTCCGCAATTATATGATCTACGGTTCTTGAATCCTATGTTCGGAGACAACTCAAATCATAAACGGCACAATATATTTTAACCCTTCTGTAGTTCAAATTCTCTCTTAACAATATACACACAGAATAAACACACTGTATGAATTGTACCTTTGAGAACAGCACCGCAGCCACCACACTGGTAGAGGGAGAAGTCAGGGAGCTCCGAGAGAAGATTTTCACACTTGGGACAACGCACCAACCGTACATCTGAAGCTACCGTCATTTTCTTTTCTTTATTTTCCCAGCTCCAAATTTCTTCACCAAACAACAATCTTTAATTCATAAATCTATATTTTACGTTGTAGACTATGTAGTCTATGTTATTACAGCCCACCAAGAAATAAACAAAAGGAAAAAACCTGAGCAAGCAATCCCATAAAACTAACTCGAAAATCTTGAAACCCACCACACCTACATCACCAGTGCTCACTCCCAACCAACCAAAACGAGTAAATAATTGCTTAAATGGGACTTCTCTCAACTTGTTGAAGAAATAGTAAAGTCGTATGGTGTGGTCACACTCACGACGGGTCAACGCTACTGAATCAAAAGGACTGCAAATTGTTTGACTTTTCCTGTACTCCCAGTTACACAGGTTTTAAAGAACAGCAAATGTTCAAGCTCAGCAAAACAAAACAAGAACAACATGTTCGTTTCTCTTTGTCCTTTGGTGGGTTTTTGGATTTTCCAAGAAAGGGAAGTCTTGGATTCAGAGGGTAGTACGATGATAAGTTCTGACCCGATTCCCGACAGTTTTTTCACTTCTTGTGATGATCTTTTTTATCTTTTCTTGCATTTGGTGATTAGTTTATCAGCAGGTCGAAGCCGGGCCTCAGCTAAACGACGTCGTCGCCGAGGAGGAACAGCCCGTACGGCGTGTCGGCCACATTGGCCTGACAACATTCTCTCTTTCTTCAATAACTTCTGGGAAAATAGTAGTTGAAAGTAACAAATTTACCCTGACTTGTCTGCAATGACTAAACTGCCCCTCATGTTTTCTATTTTTATTATGAATTTATAAAATTCATTTCTTTTTATGTTTTAATTCTATTTCAACACTATAAATGCATAATTAATTAATTATCTTAATATCAAATTATTAACAAGAGATTAGTAATAATCAAGTTTTGTGGTTGACATTCATATAGAAGTAACATTTTATTGCAATGGAAAGGTCCACTCCAGAGGGATAAATCAAAATTAATTTTTTTTAGATGAAAAATCAAAATTAATTAAAATACCACTTTTGTTATAAGGTTACATCAAATCAAATAATATAATTATTGGCATATCATATGATGAAAACTCGAATTGCAATTGTCAAAACTCAAACTTACCCTTTTTTTATTTCCTAGTGTAAATTTGTCATAATAAAGTTATAAATGAAATTGCCAATAAATAGACATCCTCGACTTGTTCTAAAATTGTCAATAAAATTAAATTTATTGTTTGTATTTATTAAAATAAATAAGTCCATTTTTGCAAGTACTACCCCTCATTTTTTACACAAAACACATCGTCCCATAGTACAAAATTTTGGTTATGAAAATTTGGCAAGCATCAAACTCAATTGTTAATATTACCTAATTAAATAAAATAGATGAATAATTACTATCAAAAGAGCTCAATCATGCTAAAGAAAAATACGCAAACTTTCTATTACATGGCGTTCAATAAAATTATATGGTCAATAAAATATTATTTTAGTAATAAATTTGATATTTCACAATCAAAATTCTACTAATTTTTACATGTAATAGGATTATTAGTCAGTCGTTGGATATTTCCACTAAGGCATTTATATGACCATGCTTCAATCTTGGATCGATGTGGTCGGTGAGGGACATTATGAAACTATATCAAGAGTTCAAGAAAATTTGTTATGTTTGGTTTTGTTTTTAACTTGTTTTTGGGTATTTTGTGGAGATAGAGAGAGAAAAACAAAGATAAATAAAAATAAGTTAGAGATAGTGTGTATGTTTGGATTTGTTTTTGGAGATAATATAAAATAAGTATGTTATGTTTGATGTTGGGTAGTGGGGAGACAAAAAATACTGTTCATTGTCAAATTATGTCTCTTTTATATATATTTATATATATATGTTTAAAAATATGTATAATTTATTTAGTTGTGAGTGGATTAAAAAAAATATTATTTCCTAATTATATATGTATGGAAATGAAAAAAAATAATTTATGTAAATACACTTTTAAAAATAATTAAATGCACTCTAATAATGGATTAACAATATTTTTTGTTAGTTGTTCTATTCGAGGTGATAAATTTAAATACATTATTCAAATAATGTAATATATGAATTAACCGCGTAGAATAATTATATTATTTTATATTTTTTAAAATTTTTAATTATTCCAATGATGTAGAAAATATTACGTATAAAATATTAAGTGGTTAAAATAAAATATATTTGTATTTAAAAATCAAATACTTAGAAACAAGACAAAATACTTAGAAACAAGTCAAAAACATGACAAAACAAGCAATGACAAACATTGCTTCTGTTTTGGGCCATCTCTGAGATGGCCCAAAACCGAAAACAAACATAAGGGATGAAAGGCAAAGAAGCTAAGGCAATGCAGGCAGCTAGGACGAATTATTGGCCTCAACGACAAATCTTTCTGAAGAATTTAATAAAACAATGTCATAATTTTGAGAGAAGGGATGTTTGGCAGTAAAGAGGGATCACAGTAACTGAATACAAATACAGACAAATGGGTTATATAATGTGTTTGACAAGTCGTAAAAATAATTGATGTGTGATATTTCTAAATTGCATCACACCCAATTTTCAAATTCTCACTCTACGATGCATTCAACTCAAAATTTAGCCTTTCCTGCCCAAAGCAGGCAAAGTACAATCAATAAAATCAAGACCATTCCCATCAAAAGACACTAGAAGGAGGGGCTCAAGTAAGAGTTTTAAATGATTGTTTGTATATTAAATGGATATGAAATTCATCATAATTTTGCAAAATATAGTTAAAAATGAATGTCTAAGTATTTGAAATCCATATTACAACATGAATTTATCCAAACAAGTTTAATGAATTTTGAATTCTTAAATTTGAATTTATCGGATCCAAACACAACATCAGTGAAACTCAAAAATAGCGAAATTCCATAAGATAAATTTTGATTTCTCCATCTTATTCAACCTAACACAAAATGTAACGTAACCGTACAACAAGAAATTTGAATTTGATTTGATTTTATGTTTCGGGCATGATCATTTCTTCATCAAACCAATACAAGTACAAAAACTATACAATCTACTCTTCATTCCTCTAACCTTCTCCTTTTTCCTTCTCCTCCGGAAACTATCCTCCTCTTGAAATTCAACGATGGAGCTCGAAAGCAATGGTGATGGCACCATATGCCTTTCGATTATATTCACAACTGAAATTAACTCGTACGCATCGTACAAGGAACTCCCGCAATTCCACCTCCTCCTCCTCCTCTGAGCACGACTTCTTCTTCTGAGTTCTTCTCCATAACTATTCTAACACAAGAATCGCGTTTATAGTAATAAATTGCTCCTTAATTAGTCGCAATTTTAATACTATATGTTAGTCGTGGCATCGTGACCTGTGCGCATGTATGTTAATTGGTACTTTGCCACATGATAATTGTGTATATTGAAATTCTTTTTTGACTTATTTTGTGAGAATAATCGATTATAGTAATAGATTATTATGAAATGTTTCTCTTTCTTTTCCTCACTATTTTCCGTGTATTAGTTATTGGTAATTACCTCTTCCTTATATCTAAGTTGATTAAGGTAGTTAAATACTTAGTGGTTCCAACAAGGTCAATTTAGGGGTTGTTGGCACGAATGTATTTAAATATTGATACTTGTTATTTTACTAAATAAATTATTAATTGAATAAGAAAATATATATTATATTTGAAACTTAATTAACATTTTTTATAAATATCTAAATATATGATAACCATCTATGGTTATTTTCAAAATGTTCAGTAAATAAACTTAATAAATATTCAATATTGAGTTTTGCAAACATAACTTAATATTATTATATATAGCAAGAAGTTCATTGAAATATTGCATACATCTATATAATTCGGAATTGATAAAAATATTATAGAATTTGTAAATGTTCGTAGGTAGTACGAGTTTCATACTAGTATATATATATATATATATATATATAAATTTTAATTATATAATTATATCAATATTTCAATAATTGTGAACTTTTATTCACTACTGGTACGATTATTTTTAATTGCTAACTGTTGGCATATTATTAATTGTAGTTGCTAGCATGACGTTCTGACTTTTTAAAAAGCCTATATAATAGTAGATAACAATTTAATAAACTACCAAATAAGGTTCCATGGCCGGCCAATTTTTCCTAATTTTATTGTGATAATGTGATATTCCTAAGTATCAATTTCTCCTGTAAAAACTAGTAAATAAAAAGATTTTAAAATCTAATCATGGTTGATCATATGTAATTCAGCAAAAACATCCTACTAGAACATAAATCTCGTCTGATGTAATTTTTTTTCGCATAAAAACGTGTTTGTTTGTGATAAATTTTCAGAATATATTCAAACACATTTCACTACTCCAAGAAAAAAAATTATCAGTTCGAAACATGTAGGAATGTAAGTGGATGGAGCGTCGGGCGGGGATTGGTTGTCAATTTCTTCTCGTTTCGTCTCATCTCATCTCACGTCAGTGAAATATTTTCGTGTGCGTCTTAGATATTCAATATAGGATGATATGAGAAAACCTCCGGTTGGACGAGAATTAAGACATATTGTCGGAAAGGAGCAAATAAGTTACACTCCGCTGTATCTGCTATACAAAATGGCTAGTGATGTTTTCACAATCCGATGGTTACTGTACTGAAACACCAAAATCAAGAAGAGAAAAACAGAATAAATATTTTCCTATACACCCTATACTGATGGTAAAGAATGGAAATTTGTTTGCTGAATAACAACTTAGGAATGCCCCCTTAGCAATCAAATGGTGCACTACTGAGAAAAGAAAAATATACCGACAATCGAATACAGAAACGGGTGTAGGAACCGACCATGCCTCCTTAGTATTGTTTGGGAATGTTAAATAGCTATCTGCCTTCTTCGACCTCCTGCTTTCAAGACCATGTCTTTAAGGTCATCATAGCGGTTGTTCTGATGATCAATCCAAATACACAACTGTCTTATGGCTTCTCTTTTCTCCTCTCCCAGGCTCAATATCCCATTGTCTTTCTCGTTCATCTTTCTTTGCAGTTCTCCCATCTTCTCATCCCTCTCTTCAATCATTTTCTCCAGTTCTCCCATCTTCTGTTCCCGTTGTTTCATGGTTTCAGTTAAGCTTTTCCTTTCGTGCTCATCCTTTTGTAATTCCATCTCCAGCTCCCCAATCTTTTCTGTCAATAGCAACTCATGTTCCTTCTCATCTTTAAGTTGTTGGAGTAAACTAGCAACTTCCTTCTTCAGCTTATCCTTTTCAGCATTATTTCCAGTAATCCAGTTTTTTGTAACCTTAAGCTCGTTCACTATTTCGTAAATCCGAGACTCTAAGTGACCATAGTCCTCCTCAAACTTCATACTGAATGTATCAATACCCATTAATGTGCCGTTCACCTTATCAGAGATTTCCGTCGCCAGTTTCACTTGAGCTTCTTTATAAGCAGCAATTATACCTGACAACGTAACAATCCTCTGCTCAAGCAACCTTTGCTCTTCCTGTAACTTCTCTACTCTTTTCAGGTGGTTCTCTTCCTTCTCGCCTAATAATTGTTCAGTAATACGGAGTTTCTGACTTGTTAACCGCTGCTTAACTTCAGTAGTTCTCATGTTCTCGACCAACGTACTGATTTCATCTTCTTTTATCTCCAAATCTCTCTTCAGGTCTTCTATACTTTCTTCCAATTGATCAACTTCCTGATTCTTTGCATCAATGTCTTTGTGGAACTGTTCTGTCATCTCTTCTATCTTCTTCTCTGAGGATTTGAGACTCTCAGCACAGTTTTGGAACTGAATTTCCAGTTGTTTGTAATCCTCATTCAGTTTTATGAATGCGTCGTCCCGTTCTTTCAGCCTTCTCTCCTGTTCCATAATCTTGTTTACTAATTCAGTGTGCTGGTTCTCAGCCAGAGCCAAACTCTCTGTAGACTCTAGTTTGCCTCTCTCTATTTGCATTTCCAACTGGCTTTTCTCGGAATGCAGCAATTCCAGCTGCTGCTGTAAGGAATTTATCTGTTCTGTCAGGGCAGCAATTTGAGCAGATGCTTCAGTTTGAACATCCTCCATGCTTTTCTGGATGGCAATGACCTCATTTCCTTTCTCTAATAGTGTCTTTTCCAACTCAGAAATCTTGTTCTCTAAAGCACCCTTCTCCTCCCTCAACTGATTTTCTTCATCAAGTTTGCTACTCATTTGATCTTCCAGTTCACTTTTCTGATGGCGAAGAGTCTCCAGCTCCAGTTGCAGATCCTTTAACTGTAATGCTAGGCTTTCCTTCTGCTCCAGAACTATTTCTCCATCAGCAGTTTGGTTTGATATTTCCTCTTTTAACTTTTCTATCTGAATCAGTGATTCTGATATTTCTCCACTCTTTTTCTCAAGAATTACATCTGCCTCGCTTTTTTGAGCATCCAAGTAATCCAATCGCTCTTGAAGACTATTTACGTCTGCAGTCAATGCCACAATCTTGCTGGATGCTTCACTCTCTCCATCTTCATATTTCTTCAGTAAGGTGGAGAGTTCATTCTCTTTTTCTATCAATGCTCTCTCCATGTCAGAACTTCTAATTTGCAGCTTTGTCTTTTCTTCTTGCAACTGATCAAGATCAACATTTTTGTTCCTCAACTGCTCTTCTAATTCATTTTTCATGCTGCGGACAGAGTTGAGCTCGAGATTTAGGTCCTTCACTTGCAATACAAGGTTCTCTTTCTCTTCCAATGTTGTCTGTTGCTCCTTAATCCTGTTCTCCATGTCCTCCTTTAGAGTCTCTATCTGAATTAGGAAGTTCGAAATTTCCCCGCTTTTGCCTTTTACCTGTTCCTCAAGTTCAGCTTTTAGATTGCTTAGGGAGCTCAGCTCCAGTTCCAGATCCTTCACCTGTGATGAAAGACTCTCATTTTCATTGGTGCTCCTCTTTAGCTCCGAGTTTTTGTTGTCCAATTCTTCTTTTAAACTCTCTATCTGGATAAGGAACTCAGAGATTTCTTGAACTCTTTTTTCCAACTGTGCCTCGGATTCAATTTTTTGGCTGAGCAGAGACTCCAGCTCCTTCTGCTTTTCATTTGCTGTTTCCATCATAATACTATGTGCTTCCTGTGCTTTGGTCAAAGCACTTTGATATTCCAGATGTAATGCTTCTTTTTCCTCTGTGGTGACCGCCAACTTTCTCTTCAACTCACTAATCTCCAGAAGTGCCATTTCCAGCTCTTGCTTGACACGAACTGCATGGTTCTCAAAATTATTTTCAGCTTCACCACTTTTTTTACCTTTTTTCCTCGGAGAATCATCGGAGTCTGAGGAATCCGAGCTGGATGAGGAACTGTCCTTCCCATGATTGCCGTGCGCTTTTTTTCTCAACTCTCCAGTCAGATGATCATAACGTGCATAAAGAGACTGGTAATGACTGTGGAAATCCTCAATAAGATTTGCAATTGGCTCTTTCCTATCATTATCATCTTCTTCTTTAAGAAGCTTTAAGATCTGCAGCACTTTGCCATCAATTTCTGCAGTTAACAAAACACTTTCAGATGTCAGCCATGTAAAGTCTCAAGTTAGCACAGGAATGTTAAAGTAAGAATTATATTCTACTTCATGAAACAGAGGTGTTGATCACTGGTAAAGTCTTGCTGCCACAAATTCTATACCTGCTTTAAATCCCCTAAGTTCCTCATCTTTCTCAGGATCAATGTGACTGCCAAAGAAGGATTTGAGCGACCCGCGCCACCGATGCTTAGGCATTTCTTTCCGTGAACCCTCTCCAATTTCTCTGGGTTGTAGATCACATCAACGATGTCTTCATTTTCAATGGAAGTGAACCTTAATTCTGTGGAATAAAGAAATATTCAGTTGTACAAATTTACAACTTTTTTTTCTTTCTTTTTTTTGTTTTTTTTTTTTTTTGTAAATTTAATAGGGCATTGAAGATCCTGTCCTTGCAGACAGCTGGACATTAGTTTTCTAATCCTTACTTCCTTTCATGAAACGGAAAAGTGTGAAAATATAATAATATTTTTATTGTTATTCTCAATGTGTAATATAATAACATTTTATTATTTTCAAAAAATTATTTAAATCAACTTAGAAAAGAATATAATATTGAGTTTTGTATAAATACATTTGCACTATTATATATAATAAGATGGTCATTAAAATATGATATATATATATATATCATTATGCAATTTAAAATTTCTAAAATTATTATTAAATTTATAAATTTTTGTGCATAACACGGATTGTTGCTAATTTGCAATATTTGGGATTGTTTATGTAGACTTTTGAACATTGACTTCGAGACAAGATCTTTTAAATCCTAGTGAGCCACGGTACAGATAAACATATTCCTCATAAAAAAAGTAAACAACTAATAAAAGGCATATGGACGTATTTAAGAAGAAAAGAGTCTATCACAAACAACCATATATGGGTACTCCACGATGAAACTTGGAACAAAGCAAGACTTAAATATGAATTTTATATCAAACAAACATCTCCTATTGATTGTAAATAAAAAATTATTGAATGCTTTATAAAGTCCCAAAACTCCTCTTTCTAGCAAAAGAATTTTTTAAAATAAATTTGTGAGACTTTTATAGAAAATCAATATAAATAATAAGTCACACAATGAGACACTGATCAATTCACCAGCTGCATTATACCCATTAAGATTTAGGAGGGTAGACCGATATTTCTACTCTCCATGCCGCTGTCTTTCTTTCCCTTTTTAAATGGAAAATTAAGTAGAAATTCACAAGTATGGGAATTCAATCTATATCTTTTTGGTTTCCCTTTTTTTGATATTTAATCCAATGTATACAACAGATGTACCAGCACATCCGTCAGCCATTAAATCAGGGAACAAAGAAGTTAGAGAATGACTATTCAGTTTTCCAGATTATTGTGGATGGAAATAAGGCTATGGAAAAACAGGCCATGTGATTTAAATAAGATCAAGTCTGGCCCACCGAAATTATGTTACACCATAAACAAATCAAACCCATCTTAAAAATGAAAAGAAATATAATGCTGCAGAAAAATATCCGAAAATTAGAACTGTTCTACTTTTGTACTTCCACTACAAAAACAAATACTAAAAGAACTACTAGCACTATAAGTTAACTATTCTTGTCTAACCCGAATTAGCGACGTCAAATCTCGAATTTTCAGAAACGAAAAATCCGAATTTGAAACCCAAAAAAGACAGCTAGACCACCACTACAAAATGATGATATGCTCTATGTACCGAAAAGATGATGTGTTGTCTTCTGTAAAAAATGCTGTACCATGAGGGCCAGCTAATAGGGTTGACCGTTTGAATCTATTTCATAGTGTTTAAGAAGCAAACAGCCGAAATGCTCTATTTTTCTTTAACTTCATTCAAAAGAAAAAGACAATTTATTGTTTTTCCCATTAGTTATTATACCAGAGAAAAAAACAAACCTTATATTTCACAGGCGAAATAAGGCAAAAAATCTTTTTTTTCCGTTTTCTTTCTCGCCCTTTTCTTTTGTTTCGTAGTTTAGAAAAGTTTTTCCGTTATTATTACTATTATTATCGAAAAATGAAATATAAAAGAAAACCGATTGCAATACAGCTGCAATGGTAATAAATTAATCATGATTACCGTCATCGATAACGTATTAGCAGGCTTTTTCTGAAAGTTTTAAACAGAAAAGAAATCTGCAACTGAAATCATTGGATATTCGAAAAGAACCAAAACTTTTAAATCACATGACGAATCTTAATTGGTTCCTTAGATGGGAGATTGCAATTTATCCTTTCTCTTGGGGAAGAAGAACTTGATATAAATTAGATTATATGAAACCCAAGAAACAAGAAACAGAAAACGATCGAGCTCTATCATTACCACAGAGATTTAAGCCTCCAAACTCGACTGATGAAGAAAACAGAGAGAGACAAAAACATCATCAAACAGGTAAACAAACTCAAAATCGCGAGCATCACAACTCACAAACAATCCGACTACACAACTCAATTCTTCATCACGAGATCATATTCCTATAGCCGAAGAGAAGAGTAGAAACTGGACTTCGAATCTACTTCAATAACGAACTAAGCAAACCGATGAAGCGAAAGGAGAAGTTGATAAAATTTTCATGAATTAAGGAATTACCTTCGAATCAGAGCTCGTGAATATCGACAGCAACAGAGCGAAACACCAAAACTTTTAGATAGAGAAAGAGATTTCGAGAGAGAGAGAGATAGAGAGAGAGAGCGTGTAGTGTGTGGGAGTTTTAATGTAGAATTGGAGTACAGTGGTTAGATTATTATTATTTCATCCGTTGCCAAATTTAGAGCCAAACACTAAACCAAATAAAAGAAAATGGAAACAAATGAAATTAGGCTTGTAATTGTCAAGTTTTGTGTTCCTACCTTCAATACATGTGTGCATGTGTTAAGTGTAGAGAGAGTTCTTGTGTTCGAATTTTGAATGTATGTACGTATATGTATTGAGTGTGTGAATACATAAATAATAATAATTATATTTTTTAATTATAATTAGGTGTGTTTTTGTAATTGTTTATTGATAAAACACTTGATACGTGTACGTATATTTTTTTTCAAAATTATTAAAAACAATATGTTAGATACTTATATTATTTAATTGTTATAGATAAAGATAATACTTAAAAGCATATACCCAAAATAAGTAAAACGATTCCACCAAAAGAATTGAGAGAGAGAGGGTATACGAGATTTTTTTTTTTTTAAAAAAAAAAAGCTACCACTAAAAGTAATTTATAATACTATGAAACTAATTCCCCTCTTTAAAATTATGTAATAAAATTTAAAATAATTATATAATTTTTACTATTCAACTTTTATAGATAAAGGGTAATTATGCATTCTTTATTTCTTTTGGTACAATAAATGGCTAGAGTCTCTAGAGCTGACTCACTGTAATATTATCAAGAATTAAGCCTAATCAAGTAGGTGGTTCGAGAATTAACACATAAATCATGATGTACGTTTAGTTCCACTAGATATTTTGGTAAGAATTTAAATTCATCATTGTTATAACAATGTTCGATTTTAATCATTTAACTGCGACAATTATTAATGTAATAAGAATTCTGCTGAATTGTATATCTATACTCTGAGTAAGGGCCTTATGCTGTGTTTTAATATGATTTTACTAGAAATGCTCACTGTAATCTATCGGAAAGTAATGAACTATTTTACATCATTTTATTGTGGAAATTACCAACTAAATACTTAATAATTTTAACACCTTCCCTACAATCATTCATATATTTTTACTTTTGTTGATTATTCCAAATATTTTGAAGTTTTAATTCCCCCTTTTTGTTGTCATTCATTACTATAGTCACTATGGTGTATATATATTTAATACTTTGCAACGGACATCGACTGTGCCCGATTACTGGTATAGAACGCGATGCCCCTCAAAACGGGCTCGCCCAAGCGACCCATGCGATTGATGTAAGTGTGGCCCAGGCAGGCCAGGATCTTGCAAGAGACTCACAGGGTGCATGCTTAGCTTGCGATCGAGCGCGGTATTTTCATAATATCATGGACGCCGAACATGCGGAAGCATTGGCTGCCAGAACTGCATGCGGCGGAGTTGCTGCAAGAATTGTCTTGCGTAACGTTTCAGGTTGAGGGAGATTGCTGGAATATAATTCACAGTTTGAAGGCAAAAGATTTGGAAAGATCCAAGGTGCTGCTCATTTGTTAGCTAGAGATGCTTATGTTAACTTTGAGAGGAAAAATTTAAGCCGGATTAGTTTTTGAACTGTACGCCAATCACACCACAAGTTTATTGTATTTGTATTGATTTAGATTTGATCGAGTCGGGTTTAGGTTAAAATTTCCCCAACGAGGGCCTTGTTCCTCCATGTTTTTTATTTCCTTGATGATGTATTGAAGAATGATGTTATTTCCCATGATTAGTGCATTGATAATCCATTCCCCAAAAGAAAAAAGGCAGCCTTCAATTTGTCAGGTCTGTGACGTGCCAAATGTTTAAACAATCAAACATTTTTCAGAAGAGAAACACTTTTACAACATTTTCATCATACAATTTGCTCAAATGACAGACCTTAGCCGAAACTATAACTACTATTATCATGTACAGACAGAAAAAACAATGAAACTGCAAGACTATATTCTGCTACTATGTTTGGTCTACACAACTTAGGTTGTAACACTAGACAGTGCTCTCCCACCTTACATGGGTATCCGATGAGACGAGGAACTTGTGCTGCATATAAGCCTTAGGATCTCATCTCTCCTTGATAGAGGGACAAAATCATGGAGCTCTAGCCAGCATGGTTAATACCTGCACAAGTCTCCACAAGGGCCTCCAATCCCGGTGCATGCATGCATGCTTGTATGCTTAAATGTACATCGTTCTTCATCTTATGATATCCAAAGGGGACCTAAAGAAGCTTAGTTATTCTTCCAGTCCCTGCTTCCAAGTTAAAAGAAATGGAAGAAAAGAAAAAAAAAAAAAAAAAAAAGAGAAAGGAAACTGTTGATGACTATGATTTTTGCACTAACAAAAATTGGAAACATAGTTTGTTTGTTTTGACTTGTGAGAGATGTTGTCAAGATGCCCTCCCGCGACTTGCTTTCATCTCAGACACCATTTTCTTGTAATAATCTGATCGACCACGGTGGTAGTCGATCCACACACATAGCTGCCTTATTGCCTCCCGCTTCTCTTCTTTAAATCCTAGCATTGCATCTTCTTTTTCTTTCATCATCTTCTCCAACTCCCTCACTTTATTCTCCGACTTCCAAAACTTCTCTCTGAACACCAATATCTCTGCTTCTTTGTCATCCAGCTGGGCTAGTAAGCAGTCTAAATCATCTTTCACGTGCAGTAGTGCTCTGTTTTTCCTCATTGCCCAGTCCTTTGCAAATTTCAACTCACATGAAGCCTTGGAAATCCTATTCAGGAAGTTAGCAGTGCACTCCTCAAATTTTAAGGCCATTGAGTCTAGTGAAGTTAGCATGTCGTTTGCTGTAAGGGTCATTTCCTTTACAGTTTTTAGTCCGTTTTCAGTTCTTTCTACCCTTTCTTTGAGGTCCTTGTTTTCTTGCTCATAGGACTCTCTTGTCTTCCTGTACCATTCTTTGTTCTCAACTTGGAGCTGTTCAGCCACCCTGATCCTCCGGCTCAGCATTCTATACTTGTCTTCACACTGTTTGCGGAATTCTTCTGCCATTTCGTCTACCTTTCGCTCCAGAATCGGGAAATTTGATTTGCAATAGGCCAATTTTGTTTGAGCCTCTGCATTTTCGTCTTTCAACTCTCTTATAACGGCCTCCAGTTCAAGCAGCGTTTTCTGCTGATAGGCAACTTTGTTGATCAGTTCAGCATTCATTTTCTCCAGCTGGGATATGCTTAACGTCGACTCATGTTTCTCTCTCACAAGCTCCATCTGCAGTTGCTTTTGTTTGTTTTGGAACTCCACCTCCAAACTGTTTCTCTCATTTTGCATGTTGTCCAGCTTGACCCTGAGATTTTCCACCTCCTCAGTCAAGGATTTGGTCTTCATCGACATGATATTTTGGCAAGACTCGGATTTCTTTTGCTCAGTTGATAGTTCATTTTCCCTCTCTGAAAGAGCTATCTGCAGATCAGAAATTTTCCCATGTAGCTTTTCCTTTTCAACGTTAGACTGAAACATTTGATGGTTTATTTTCTTCACCTGTTCTTCAAGATTACTCTTCTTGCTGCTTAAGGTATGAATCTCTAGTTCTAAATCTTTTACACCCTTCTCGTTCGACATCAATTCATTTCTCAAACCCTCTATCTGAAGCAAGCATTCTGATGTTTCCTTCATTTTCCTTTTAAGTTCTAACTCCAATTCCTCCTTCTGGGTATTCACAGACGCTAGCTCCTGCTGCAGAGAGTTAACTTGTTCCCACAGGGCCTTGACCTGATCCGACCGTTGTTTGCTTTCATGCTCCAACCGTCCTTCTAAATCATCTTTCTCATGTTCCACAATAGTCAACTGAAGCTGCATGTCATTGGCCTGTGCAACAAGACATTCATTCTCTTTGGCTGTGGCTGCAAATTCCACAATCTGAGCTTCCAGACTCGTGATTTTTTCATTCATTTGCACAATTTGGTCTGAACTATCCTCCAAATGCTCTTCCAACTCTCTTTTCTGCATGTAAAGTGTTGAATTCTCAAGCTTCAAACTCGCGACATGACCCTCTAAATCCTTTATCTGAGCCAACCTGTTGGTCATTTTCTCGTTCATTTGCACAATTTGATCTGAACTATACTTCAAATGCTCTTCCAACTTTGTTTTCTGCATGTAAAGTGTTGAATTTGCAAGCTTCAAACTCGCGACCTGTACTTCTAAATCCTTTATCTGATCCAACCTCTGGCTCATTTTCTCTGACTCCTCCCCTTGAACTTTCAGGTCCTTAACAATTTCCCCAAATTCCAGAGGTTTCGCAAAGGCCGACAGCAAATCAGGATTCATGGTTCTCTTCACTTCACTTGAAGAAGTCAACTTATCTTTGAGAATAGTATCTTCTAAATCTGAAGAATCAGAATCCTGGTTATAATCAGTACCAAAAAATTTCGGAACATAACTGCTAATTTTACTGCGTCTAACGTTAAACTCCCCTGACGAGTAATACGCCTCTGAATCCGAGTTATAAGAAGAAGAACAATCATCTTCTCCGGGACCAACTTTTTTCTTCACCTTCTCTCTTAAGTCTTCATACAAAGAGTATAACGATTCATACTGCTTCTGGAAATCCTCAATAAGCTGAATCACCTCCAACCTTTTCTTCAAGTTCCTTTCCTTGTTGCCATAGTTTAGACTTTTGGTCAGCTTTAATATCCTTTTCACTTGATTCTCAGTTTCTGCAAAAAGGAGAACTTCTCAATTTCCCTTGCACAATATATGATAAAAACGACAAAAGGTATAAGGCCACCAAGGAGAAAACAACTTTACGTGCTGTGTAATTTCACAAGAACTGAGGAAAACACGGCCCCAACACATAGATATTTTACCGTTCAATAACCACTGGTAAAAGAGCAAGCTCGTCATACCAAGCCACATGATGAGCAACTTACTAGAAGAAGTTGCCATTCTGTATACCACAAGCATCCACGTTCAGGATAACGTTGTGCTGGTAGACGAGCCTTTAGGATGGTGTCCTCCCTATCTGCATCAACTGTAAAGCTGTAAGATTCAGGTTGTTTACCTATTTTCACCCAGTTCAGCTGTTCCTCCTTTTCAGGATCAATGTGAGTGCTGAAGGGCATCAACGATCCCTTCCATCGTCGCCTTGCCATATCTGCCTCTCCCTCTCTTTCCCCCTTCTCACCCCCTCTCTATATCAAAGCGAACGCGGGATCTGCAACATCGTTGTTTAGAACATTAGATTGAAGACCACATAGAGTATTATCTATCAAGATAGAGTAGACAAGAATCAGCACGAACATCAACTGTCGCCATACAAGATTCCGGGACTAATCCATGCTCACTAGTAGGTATTTTCACAAATATATCCTGTTCTAAAGGAAATGATTTCTCAATAATCAGAATTCTTGTCTCAATAGCATCAATCCTGATAACACATCTCCCATGTTGCAAATACTAGTATTACGTCTAAAATTCATCAGAGATAATCAATAACAATGTAAAATCTGGATCAAACAACAAAATTCCAGAATGATATGTACTCAGACGTGTTATAACATTTGCATGCATTATTGTGTATGCATGATCATATAAACACACACTTAGTGTGTGAAAAAAAGAAATAGAAAAAAACACAAATCATTGTAATAAAAGGAGACAAACAAGAATGGGAAGAATACCTGGAAAGGTGGAAAGTGAGAGAGAAGAATGTGATAGAAAAGGGAGAAATGAGGAAATTGTGAGGGAGTTGTGTGCTCTGATATTATGGTTCTTCAATCTTTCACTAAATGTTCGCCACTTATGTAGCTAGCAGCATCTCTCATGTATTCATTGGTTGTTATTACAACCAGAAGTAGGGATCTCTTTTGCTGCATTTCCAATTATGCCCCCCTCCACAAAAACCACATATAATTTGCTATATTAAATCATCTTTGTTTGTATTTGTGTGATTTGATTGCAAATCAAACGTTACAAAAAATCACAGTAAAATTAGGGATATCATCGGTCTAAATATAGACATGAAACATAAGACCAACTCAGCTTGCAGAGACAATACATCGCTATGTCTCCAAGTGCAGAGATGTTAGCAACTTTCCGCCAAAGGGCTTCGGTTTGTAGAAAAAGTTACTGGCTCAATTGCAGCAATTTCTCATATAATTACGAATACTTCTTGTTATTTGAAAAATTATCAATACGTCTTGATTTTAACGGTCATCTAACAATTAGCACATTCCGTTGGTCTTCATTAGGTTTTCATCTATTTTTTATGAAGAATTGACCAAAATGCCCTTGTGGATTAAAAATTATTATTTTATTTATTTTTTAATTTTTTTATTGACTAAGTGGATTTTTTTTTTTTTATAATTTTTTGAATTTTTTCATCCACTCTGTCCAACTTTTTTACAAATTTTTGTTTTTATTAAAAATAGAAAAAAATATAGCAAGTGTATAGTTAACAATTTCACACCTACATCCAAAAATTTTATAAGTTCATCAAACATTAGGGGGTATTTGTAATTTTTCAAATAATAAGAAGGTGTTCGTAATTGTACCAAATTTCAAGGAAGGTCATTATGATTTATCCAAAACTATACATAATGTTTGGTTTTGTTTTTAACTTGTTTTTGGGTGTTTTGTGAAGATAGAGAGAGAAAAATAAAGATAAATAAAAATAAGTTAGAGATAGTGTGTATGTTTGGATTTGTTTTTGGAGATAATATAAAATAAGTATGATATGTTTGATGTTGGGTAGTGGGGAGACGAAAAGTACTGTTCATTGTCAAATCATGTCTCTTTTATATATATTTATATATATGAGTATGTATAAAAATATATATAATTTATTTAATTGTGAGTGATTAAAATAAATATTATTTTTTAATTAATTATATTTTTTGGACAAAAAGTAATTAAAACTGTTTTAAAATAATAAAAAATATATCCAAAACTTACAAAACCAAACAAGTCAAACATACTCTATATTGAGATGAGCCAAAATCAAAACCAAACATACTGATAATGTTTAGCAATAAATAAGGTATATATCATTTAAAATAAGGAATCAAAACAAAATTTATTGCTGAATCTGATGATATTTGCACTTTCGTTCTTATTTTGGAATAATAGATAGTTCACTCCCATTTTTGCCCTCCTCTACATATGGAATTTTTGCTCAACTGGATGATGGATGACACAGTATAAGTAATTTTACAATACTTTTTTTAGGTGTTTTAGTATAAATAATTGATGACGATCTTTTATTACAACTCAAACAAAATTATTTTAGGATAAAGCATTCGTGAATTTAGTGGACATGGGAGAATCTTTGAAACCATGTAATATTTATTTGTGTTCCATAATTGTTTTTTTAATATTCATTGAATATTAATATTTTGACTGAATTTAATTTTTTACCGAATACAAAATGATTTATTGTAGACCCATAATAAATTTACCTACATATTGTTTTATGCATCATTAATTAGTGAGCAGTCGCACTGTGATATGTAAAGTAAATTCATCAATCACGAACACCAGTTAAATTGTTATTCGTTAACAGTTATCTTGTTATGTACGTTTTCAAGTTCTAAACTGGTAAACGGCAACAATAAAGATAAAATTTGGTAAGACACTACTACAGTATATTCGTTGATCAAACAAGTTAAATCGTTATTCGGATATCATTAATGTACCTAACTTAGAACACCAATAAAAATAGGTTGTTTGATAAGACAAAAATCACTTCACAAAACATAGCAATCCAGTGTCAAAATACCTCTACTCTGAGGATGGTATTATTAAAGCAATTTTCTCAAAAAGCATTCAAACATGTGTTTTTGTTATTTGAAGTTGTGGGACTTGACGTCATAGTACAGTGCAACGGATTGCCTGAAAATGACTCAAGAAAGTGCAAATGATTGATACATGGGGAAAATGATACCTAGTATAGAAACACAACCTCAAAATTCCCCCCTGTTCAAGAGGACAGCAAAATCACACTCATACTTGTGGCCCACTAGTACACGTGGCACTCTCCCTGTTCAGTTACAACTAGGCACCCCCTCCCTCCCACCCGCTCACAGAGTGCAAGAAAAATTCTTCTATATCTGAGTGTCATTTATTCAGACTCAAGAATTCACCCATCCTCCTCTCTGTCTGTCTCATTCACATTCATACAAGAAGCAGAGAACACTCCCTTGAACTCTGTCCTAGTAAGCCCACAAAAAGTACTCTGACTTTCAAGAAATCTTCGTTCTTTAATTTGTTTCATTTCCCTTTAATTTCATCATCATCTTCATGTTTTTCCTCATATGTTTCTCCCTTTTTCCTCAGGTGCACTGTAATTCTTACCGTTGCTAAGTCATTCTTACAACTCTGAATCTTTCAAATCCAAGAAGCGAAAACAAACAATGCCTCGGAGACTTCACTTCAGAAGGTGAGTGTAAAGGGTGAGACAGCTCTCTTTTACCTTCCATTTTGGTGTTCTCTGCAAGAATTTATCCTTGTTTGGTAAGTTTCTAACCCTCACAATAATTGCAGGATTTGAATTGTTCTATGTTGCATGAAAGATCTGCAATCAGGAGTTCACTTATCTGATTTAGTGTAGAAAAGCGGAGGTGTTTTGAAACGTAAAGATGAGTTCTTTACCGATCCCTGAACTGGTAGAGAGCATGGCAAAGTTATTTTATCTAGGTCAGTTTGATGAGGTCAAGAATATACTAATGGACCGTGAAAACATGATTAGAACCCAGATGGAAAGTCTTGGTCGTGATGCACTTGAGAGAATGCAGGGCATGACCGAGCTTGAGAGATCGAAATTTGAGGAGAGATTGAGGGACAGTCAGAGAGAGTGCGAGACACTGAAGGAGAAAATCGCGACGTTGAATGCAGATAGAGAGTCGAATGATGGAGCAAGGAGGGGACAGGAAGGATTAGTTGGGGTTTGTGAGGATCATACTAAGATGTTAGAGGCGAGAAACGTGATAATATTAGAGCTGAATAAGAAGTTGACTCTGCTGGAAAATCAGATTCTTGAAGGGGATCAGGTTGTGAGAGTATGTCAGGATAAGCTTAAGGGTTTCGAGGAGAGGATGGTGCAGCTGGACGTGGAGGTGGAGACACTGAAGCAACAAAAGATGGAAGCTAATGAAACCGTGGAGCAACTGAAGCACGAATTGTCAAAATTTGAACGGAGGGAGGAGAAACTGAGGAAAAAGAATATGGAGGCTTGTGAGCTTCTGGAGCAGTTAAGGCAACAAATTTTGGCTGCCGAAGCGCACACAATGAGGTCTGATGAAGCCATAAAGAAACTGAAGCGGAAAGAATTGGAGGCTGATCGGACGGTGCAGAAGTTGAGGCGAGAGGTATTGGCTGGAGAAGAGCACAAAAAGATGAGTAATCGAATGTTGGATAAAATGAGGGCCAAAGAGTCAGAAGACGTTCGTAGAATGCAGGAACTAAGAAAACAAAATTTGGAGGCTTCTCGGACTGTGGAGGAGTTGAGGCAGCAGGTATTGGCTGCAGAAGAGAACAAAAAGATCTGTGATCAGGCAATAGAGGAAATAAGGGCCAGACAGTTGGAAGACATTCGGACAGTGGAGGAACTAAAAAGCCGACATTTGCAGACTTCGGAAACCATGGAGGAATTGAGGCAGCATATATTGGCTGCAGAAGACCGCAAAAAGATATCCGATCAAACCATAGATGAAATGAAGGCCAGAAAATCTGAAGACATCCGGACAGTGGAGGAACTCAGCCGCCAACAGTATGAAGTTTCTCGGGCAATGAAGGAGTTGAGGCGCCAAAAGCTAGAGGCTTATAATGCTGCTGAAATTCATAAAAGGAGGTATGAGAATTTGGCGCCAATGGCAGAGGGACTAGCCAGTTTGTTAAAGGTGGAAGTCGATGATCTGGTAAATCTAGTAACTGTCGAGGATAAGTCTCTCACTGCAGAGGGGAATGAGGGTCTGATTTTCCGAGTTTCTAAGGATGGAAAACGGTGTTTGAGAAATGACAGTGCTGAGGGTGCAGGGAATGCTGATGTTATTGTGGTTGTTAAATCACTAGGTATGCGCTCCATTTGTAACTCTAATAAAAGTGGATACAGTTGTGTGCCTAAAAGAGGTAACGTACAAGAATCATCGATGTGTTAAATTCTAGGCTTAATGCATCATTTGTTTGGAAATATAATGATGTTTCATATAAAACAAATTTGTCTATAGTTTCTGTTGAGAAATTAGTACTCATTGGTGCCATAATCTTAAATTTCTGAACTGAGTCTCAATATTTGTATTCTTAACTGAAAAAGGGAGTATTTGGACATAGTTTTCTTTCATTTGCTCTCTATTATAGTCACTTTCATCGTATCCCTATGATATTTGGTCATATTTTTGTCAAAAGTTTCCACAATCTCTGTCACAACATTAAGCATTGTCACCATGTCACAGAAACCACTTGAGCTTCTGCTGACCCTTATTAGCTTATTTGTGAAAATCAGAAAATTGTTCCTTTGAGGTCAACCTCTTAACCTGGCTGCATGTTCAATACTTACAACGTCATGAGCTCGGTATTGTAATATGCACAAAGCATGGCTTATGTGAATCTATTTCAAAATTTGTTTGCATAGAGAAGTCTAAGTCTAACATGTTGCATCCTTGGCCGCAGGTGATAGAAACTTGCCTGAGTCTTCTTGGACAAAACACGGAGATACCATTGTTTACAATGCATATCAGACATCTTCCCCTGTCCAATCTGATTATGCCACGGCTCAAGCTGAGTGCAACTATGGAGACCAAGAAAATCGGTCTAGAAAATTACTGGACTCCGGTATCACACAACTTATTCTGTTTTTATCAGCTTATTTGAATATGCATGGTTGTGTTTGGAAATTGAGATATTAAATTCAACTCGTTAACGCATTAATGTTGTGTAGATCAATCTGTTTATTACCCACTTTGCTTCTCATAAATGTCGACTTTAACGTATTCTATCTTGCTTTAAATGTGTTCGAATTTCCTTGTCAGCTGTCCGGAGCTAATGTCCTCTTATTTCAATTTCTTATGTTCTTTGAGATTTCTTTGTATGAAGGAATTGTTCAACATATGTTAAGCACAACTAGTGTCTAAATCTGGCTGTGTTTTGGTGGTTGTTTCTGTGTTGGAATTCCATTGAGTCTTTTCCGAATCCTAAGCTTCATTGAAGGCTTTACATTCTAACAAAATGCACTGTCTGAGTTCACTTTGCCGGGTTCCAAACCTCTTCTGACCAAGTTATGAGTGCACATGATCAGGTGGACATGCCGGCTCAGGCTTGGAGTTCAGGATGTCTGTCAGTGAGCAGTTAATGATCCAAACATGTTGTTCCCATGAACTTACGCCTTATCGTGCAGATGCTGGAGTTATTATTGACATCATTGACAGTGATGACGAAACAACTGAACCTGCCTATATTAGTACTCCACCCAATCAGACAAATAAACAAAAGGACTACGCCTCCGAGGTTTCTCTCATTTCCCAGAAACGGAAAAGAAGCGAATTTGAAATTGACTGGCAGAAAGGAGATGAGAACATCGTCGGGGAAGCAAGTGATTCTCAAATACTTAAGTATGATGACTTCAATGAGAGGACACCTATACATAACCTCAACAATCGAGTACTTCAGAGGACATGGATGTTTCCATCCGACATGCTGAAGGCCTTCATGGAGGATGACGAGCTCTGCATGAACGCCGTGTGCGCACTCTACAGACAGCAAGTTTCTGCATCAAAATCTAATGCTGGTTTTGCTGGAATATTTCACCACTTTGAAGCAATGAGGTATACTTCACCTGTCTCCTTTACTATACTTAACTACTCTTCTTACATTCTCAAAATTTTGAGATATTTCAATTAGTTTTTCAAGTACCTAAATGCATACATATCATTCTTGAACGTCTTTGAGTCAACATGTCGGCTTTGATTTTCATCAGCGGATGTGCCTTGGCTGAGTATCTGATCGGTGAGGATCCAGAGCTGAAGCTAAGGAAATCCAGAGCTGAAGTAAAAGAACAATTCCCCTGTGCTATCAATCTCTGCCGGAGGATTGCAACAGATTACTACGAGAATCTGTTTGCATTGTACTGCAACGGAGACGATCCCTTCTTCAGATCATGATAACCTATGCGCAGACAACGTCTAATCTTATGTTATGCTCCTGCTCGACTTCCGTTCCCCGTTGCATTATGCCTCCTAGTACTAGTAGTATTGTTTACCTTCTTTCCTGAGTTCATGTAATGTTTTTGGACTTGGTTGTTGCATTTAGTGTTGGCTACTAAGGATGTTAGCAGGTAATTAGTTGTGTCCTGAATAGATTTTCATGTTGGTTCTTTGCATTTTGACATTGTAAGACATTTGCATGTTGATGTTTGAAACTGGTAGTGTATCTCATGTATTCTGCTTTTTCTCAGGTTTTTCACAGTCAGTCTTGTTAAATTTTGGGTGCTTTTGCTACTTTTAATATCATTCGAGTCGGAAAAAATGTCAAAAATAAATTAAATATCATGACAAATACGTTAGGAAAGTCCAAATATTATATTTTAGTAAGCGTACTATCTTAAATTTATTATTTTGGTGCGTGTCTATGTTGAACTCTTGTAGGGGTACCAATTGGACCCCAAACGGGACAACTTTGACCTAAACCTGGCAAATGGGAGGGTTCGGGTTCAAAAAATGGTGACCAATGTGGGTAGTAGGTTCTAAAAATTAGGATCATCCAAGAGTAGGGATATGTCTTGGGTCCATCGAAATATGCCCTAGTAGAATACTTTATATATACATATATATTTAAAATTCTTTATAAAACACTTTTCTACACACCTTGCTCTAATTCTTTCTCTCTATTTCTTGTCCTTATTACTTGGGTCAGAACTGGCGCAACGAATCTAATAAGGTGCGAATCCAAGGTCTACCCCAACCCGCCCTATTGCCACCTGGAAACTCTCACAATTTTATTTTCATAATAAATTCTTACTTATTAGGTTTCTTATATTTAAATTATGAAGGTATATAACAATTAAATTTACCAAGATTGTTCTAAGAATAAAAAGAAAAAAATCAGAAAAATAAGAATGAATTCATATCTGGTTAGAGGAATTTAAACTGTGATTAAGAAAAATTAAGGAAGAATGTGTGGGTGGGTAGGTTTGAGATGAAGAAGAGATATTTACTTCCATTTCAGGTAAGAATCTATGTTTCCTAAAGAAGCATGTCAGTCCACACATCTTTAACTCCTGTTTGTTGTTAGGGCTTTTCAATAATTAAATCAATGGTTCATAAATTTCCCCTTTTACTTTACTCACTTCTCCTCACTCTTCAATCTCTCGGTTAATCTTCGTCTTCTGCCCAATTTAGGTATGCTTCAGCTCAATCTCTGAGTTTTAAATTCGATTTTCGGTGTCTATTTTTAGTTGACAATGTTGGTGACCTGGAAATTTGTGGTGTTCAGCTTTTTTCTGCTTCCTGATGGGATTTCAATACTGTTTGGGTGCTAATAGTGGTTCTGCAATGGTGGAACGGTGTGTTGTTTGTATGTGATGCATTTGCTTGCCTTTCTAGTTGAGTTTTTGGAATGAGGGATGGGGTTTTAGAGTTTATGGTTTTTTGTGGACTTTGGACTGTGATATTTCTGGTTGTTATTTTGAATGCCTACTCATATGATCCGTCGAAATACTTCTGTTCAGTTGTTTGCATCAGAAGATGCTCGTCTTGGTTACCTGACTGCTAGATTAGAATGTACATTTGCTACTTAGAATATGGCTTGTTCTCATCACATATTTGTCATTGCTACTTAGAATATGGATTATCATTGTTGTCGCTGTTTTCATCATCTACTGCATATATATTTAAGTCTAGACATGTTTATTTGATATCCATACGTCGTGAGCTTTTTGTAGTGAAAAACAATCATTTGACCAAATGAGAAGATCTTACAAGATATGGACGAAGTAGTAGATGATGAGGTGGCAGAACCTGTTGATGTTGCACACAACCGAAATAAAGAGAACGAGTTCTTATTGAACAGCGTAAAAAAGGGAAATTTTCAACGTTTTCAAAATTCGACGAAACTTGACCTCAACGTTAGGTTAGAACCTATGAATTTGTATGAAAAATTTTCTAAACGAAATAATAACTACAAGTTAATATGAAAGGAAAACAAACTTTTTTTAATAAACCGCGTAAAACAACTAAAGTTTGAACGTTTTCAGAATTCGATGAAATTTGACCCAAAGGTAGGTCTAAACCCATGAATTTGTATGATAAATTTTCTAAGGGATAATAACAAATACAACTTAGTATGAAAGGAAAACAAACTTTTTTTAATAAAAGCGCGTAAAACAATTAAATTTCGAACGTTCTCAAAATTCGATGAAATTTGGCCCAAACGTAGGTCTAAACCCATGCATTTGTATCGTAAATATTTTAAGCGTAATAATACATTCTAGTTAGTATGAAAGGAAAACAATTTTTTTTTTAATAAAACAGCGTTAAACAACGAAATTTTGAACGTTATAAAAATTCTACAAAACTTGATCCAAACGTAGGTCAAAACCCATGCATTAGCATGGTGAAATTTCTAAGCGTAATAATAACTACAAGTTAATATGAAAGAGAAATAAACTTTCTATAATAAAACCATGTAAAACAGCTAAATTTTGAACATAATAATAACTACAAGTTAGTATAAAAGGGAAAGAAACTTTAAATTTTCTAAGCGTAATAATAACTACAAGTTATTATGAAAGGGAAACAAACTTTGTTTAATAAACTGCGTAAAATAACGAAATTTTCTACGTTCTCAAAATTTCACGAAACTTGACCCAGACGTAGGTATACACCCATGCACATGTATGGTAAATTTTCTAAGCGTAATAATAACTAAAAGTTAGCATGAAAGGGAAACAAACTTTCTTTAATAAAACCGGGTAAAACAACTAAATTTTCAACGTTCTCATAATTCTACGAAACTTGACCTAAATGTAGGTCTAAATCCATGCAATTGTATGGTAAATTTTCTAACCGTAATAATAAATAAATGTTAGAGTAAAAGGGAATCAAACTTTCTTTAATAAAACTGCGTCAAATATCTAGATTTTCAATGTTATCAAAATTCCACGAAACTTGACCCAAACATAGGTCTAAACCCATGCAATTGTATGGTAAATTTTCTAAACGTAATAATAACAAAAAGTTAGTGTGAAAGGGGATCAAACTTTCTTTAATAAAACCGCGCAAAACAGCTAAATTTTCAACGTTCTAAGATTTACACCAAACTTGACCCAAATGTAGGTCTAAACCCATACATTTGTATCGTAAATTTTCTAACCATAATAATAACTATAATTTAGTATGAAAGGGAAATAAACTTTCTTTCATAAAACCGTGTAAAACAACTAAATTTTCAACGTTCTCAGAATTTCATGAAACTTGACCCTAACGTAGGTTTAAACCCTTGAATTTGTATGGTAAATTTTCTAAGCGTAATAATAACTAGAAGATAGTGTGAAAGGGAATCAAAATTTCTTTAATAAAACCTCGTAAAACAACTAAATTTCAACTTTCTCAGAATTTCATAAAACTTGACCCAAACGAAGGTTTAAAACCCATGCATTTGTATGAAAAGTTTTCTAAGCGTAATAATAACTACATGTTAATATGAAAGGGAAACAAACTTTCTTTAATAAAACCGCGTAAAACAACTAAATTTTGAATGTTCTCAGAATTCGACGAATCATGATGCAAACGTAGGTCAAAACCCATGCATTTGTGTGGTAAATTTTCTAAACGTAATAATAACTACAAATTAGTATGAAAGGGAAGGAAACTTTCTTTTAAAAAACCCCGTAAAACAACGAAAGTTTCAACATTCTCAGAATTCGAAAAAACTTGGCCAAAAGTATGTCTAAACCCATGTATTTATATGCTAAATTTTTGAAGCATAATAATAACTACAAGTTAGTATGAAAGGGAAAGAAACTTTAAATTTTCTAAGTGTAATAATAAATACAAGTTAGTATGAAATGGAAACAAACTTTCTTTAATAAAATTGGGTAAAATAGCGAAATTTTCTACGTTCTCAAAATTCCACGAAACTTGATCCAAACGTAGGTCTAAACCCATGCATTTGTATGGCAAATTATCTAAACATATTAATAACTACAAGTTAGTATGACAGGGAAACAAACTTTCGTTAATAAAATTGCGTAAAACAGTGAAATTTCTACGTTGTCATAATTCCACGAAACATGACTCAATCGTTGGTCTAAACCCATGCATTTACATGGTAACTTTTCTAAGCGTAATAATAACTATAAGTTAGTATGAAAGGGAAATAAACTTTCTTTAATAAAACCGTGTAGAACAGTTAAATTTTGAACGTTCTCAGAATTCCACGAAACTGACCCAAACGTAGGTCTAGACCCAAGCATTTGTGTGGTAAATTTGCTAAGCGTAATAATAACTACAAGTTAGTATAAAAGGAAAACAAACTTCTTTTAATAAAACCGTGCAAAACAGTTAAATTTTGAACGTTCTCAGAATTCCACGAAATTTGACCCAAACGTAGGTCTAGACCCAATCATTTATGTGGAAAATTTTCTAAGCGTAATAATAACTACAAGTTAGTATAAAAGAGAAACAAACTTGCTTTAATAAAACCGTGCAAAACAGCTAAACTTTGAACGTTCTCAAAATTCCACAAAACTTGACCCAAATGTTGGTCTAGATCAAAGCATTTGTGTGGTAAATTTGCTAAGCGTAATAATAACTACAAGTTAGTATAAAGGGAAAACAAACTTGCTTTAATAAAATCGTGCAAAACAGCTAAATTTTGAATGTTATCAGAATTCCACAAAATTTGACCCAAATGTAGTTCTATACCCATGCATTTGTGTGGTAAATTTGTTAAGTTTAATAATAACTACAAGTTTGTATAAAAGGAAAACAAACTTGTTTTAATAAAACCATGTAAAATAGTTAAATTTTGAACGTTTTCAAAATTTCACGAAACTTGACCCAAACGTTGGTCTCGACCGAAGCATTTATATAGTAAATTTGCTAAGCGTAATGATAACTTCAAGTTAGTATAAAATGGAGACAAATTTATTTTAATAAAATCGAACAAAACAGCTAAACATCAAACATCAAACATCAAACAATATGTTATACACTTTTTTTTATTTCTACTTCTCTTATATTCTCAATTTTCACTCCAACCAAATATATTCTAAAAGTATCCCCCTATCTTCCTATAAAAGATGAATTGGGGTTCAATTTCCAAGGAAAGAATTGAGAAATCAATTCCTTTAAAGAAATAAAAAGATAAAGACATTAAAAGCTAAACTATATTTTTGCCAGCCAAATTTTCAACCACGGATTTTTCGGGTGGTACTTTCTTTTCCAAATCTTATTATGGCATTTTTCTATATAATCTATTCAAATAAAGTAAATGACATACTTTCTATACACAAAATCTATATATATATATATACATTAAATAGAATAGGAGATGACAATAATTGGAATAAGAATTTCTTGAATCCACTTACCCTTTGCAAATATTAAGGTATTTTTGCACTGCAGACTAATCCTACAAGAAAATAAACTCGACAGTGCCCTCGACTTCCAGATTGAAAATTTTAATTTTAAATCTTATTTTATGTTTTATTTTCTTTAATATATATGCATTACATTATATATAAAAATATTTATTTTTCATCATTTTTATACACATGATATATATATCAAATAAAATCAAAGATAATAATATAATTTAAAATAAAAAATCCAATCCCACTCTCTATCTTTACTCACTTACATCAAATATAGTAAGAATTCAAAAACAATTAGGAAAATAGTAATAAATTCAAAGTGTAATCCTATCTTAATCTGATCCTCTAATTAATCCCCACCACCCACCATTTTCAACCCTCACAATATATACCTAAACCTTACTGTATTATATCTATACGTACTACCTCTCCCATCTCCTTCGTTTTCATCTATATCTATACGTACACCCACACACACACACACCCAACAGAGAGAAATAACCTTCGTAAAGAAATGCTGGAAACAGTGAAGTATCTGATAGGCTTCGCCGGAGCGAGTGGCTTCAGCTCCAAGTCCACCGCCGAGCAAGTCACCGATCGCTGCCCGCATCTCCGCTCCATCACCGCCGTCATCACAGGTAACAGGAATCAAACAAGAATCGTACAAACTGATCAAAATAAAAAAAATATATATAAATGCCAAATAATAATTGCAAATTTTACATCCAGTTTTTTTTTTTCTTTCCCCGTTGAAATGTAAACTTTAGATACACTTCCTTAAGGAAAAAAGAAATAGATTAATTTTGATCGAATTGAATTAATCACGTGATATATATTTGATGTGATTAATTATTTTTACTCAATTGTTGATGATTTGTCATGTGATTGGTTTAAATTTGGTTATGATTTGAAATATAATTTTTGGGAAAAATCCAGAGACCCCCCTTTGATAATAGGAATATTTAAAAATCCCCCTATAAAAATTAAAATATCGAATACCCTCCTATGATATAAAATAAATTTGAAAAAACCCCCTCCGTACAGAAATTTGACCTACACGCTTGACTGCGAATTTGTTATAAAAATGCATTTTTTTTTATATTTTTGCCCTTCTCTCACATCTAATATATATAATATTATATATTTATAAATATTATTTTATATAATAATTATTTAATTAAAAAATATTATATATTTATTAATAATAAATATTATTTTATATTACTGATTATTTAATTATTTATATAATACAATATAAATTTAATTAAATTAATTAAAAATTATTTATTTAAAAAAAAAATAGCGGCGGCGACAACGAAGAGGGCG